>NC_056746.1:317282478-317327452 GCF_019279795.1 Protopterus annectens
TGTCTCTCCTCCTGCCTTGTCTCTCCTCTGTCTCTGCTGTCTCTCTGTCTTGTCTCTGTCTCTGTGTCTGTCCATGTCTCATGCATGTGTGTGTGTGTGTGTGGGATCTGTCTGGGTTCATCGACGTTTTTAGATGCAGCCAGAATGGCCGGGCCTGGGAGCAGTGGAGCTCGTATGACCGGTGGAGGATCGACGGTTCACAGAGCCGACATCAGCAGCCACCGACCGCAACATGCCAACAAACAAAGGCCATCCCTGTCAGCACTCCACACACACAACACAAGCCACACCAAAGATCATACAGAACCAAACACTAGCCCATGCATACACAGCTATCCACAACCCTGACCCAGGCCCTTACCCTGGATCCGTCACTGCTCGGCACCTCACCTAACCCGGCCTAACCCTAGCTCCTTATCCCACCCCTACAAACACCAACGCTCGCACTTACCTTGGCACACTCCTGGCCGGCCTAACCCTAGCTCACTTATCCCACCTACCCTGAGAACACCAACATCGGCACACTTACCTTTTCATGCACTCACCTAACCGGCCCTAACCTAACTCCTTATCCACCTACCCCTACTAAACACCAGCATCGCGCCCGCCTGGCACCCTGTAGATCCGTCACTGCGGGGCCACATATCCTTTCCCCATCGCGGCTTCTCAGCGTCGGTGTGTCTTCTTCCGTCGGTCTTCTGCCTCGTCGATCTTCTGGCGTCCGATTGGCGTGACTTCGACATTCTCGTGTCGGTTAATTAGTTCGACATTTCAACATGTCGATGAACTCCACTCCCCTCCACTCTCTCCTGCCTCTCTCTCCTCTCTCTCTCTCTCTCTCTCTGTCTCTCCCTCCCTCCTCTCCTCTCTCTCTCTCTCTCTCTCTCTCTCTCTCCCCTCTCTCTCTCTCTCTCTCTCTCTCCCCTCTCTCTCTCTCCCCTCTCTCTCTCTCTCTCTCCTCTCTCTCCCCCCCCTCTCTCTCTCTCTCTCTCTCTCTCTCTCTCTCTCTCTCTCTCTCTCTCTCCTCTCTCTCTCTCTCTCCTCTCTCTCTCTCTCCTCTCTCTCTCTCTCTCCTCTCTCTCTCTCTCTCTCTCTCTCTCTCTCTCTCTCTCTCTCTCTCCTCTCTCCTCTCTCTCTCTCTCTCTCCTCTCTCTCTCTCTCTCTCTCTCTCTCTCTCTCTCTCTCTCTCTCTCTCTCTCCTCTCTCTCTCTCTCTCCTCTCTTTCTCTCTCTCTCTCTCTCTCTCTCTCCTCTCTCTCTCTCTCTCTCTCTCTCTCTCTCCTCTCGCTCTCTCTCTCTCTCCTTTCTCTCCTTTCTCTCTCTCTCTCCTCTCTTCCTCTCTCCCTCTTTCCTCTCTCTCTCTCCTCTCTCTCTTTCCTCCTCTTTCCTTTCTCTCTCTCCTTCTCTCTCTCTCTATCTCTCTCTCTCCTCTCTCTCTCTATATCTCTCTCTCTCTCTCTCTCTCCTGTCTCTCTCCCCTCTCTCTCTCTCTTTATATATGCTCTCTCTATGCTCTCTCTATCTCTCTATATATATATATACATATATATATGTATATACATATATATACACATATATATATACATATATATATGTATATACATATATATATATATATATATATATATATATATATATATATATATATATATATATATATATTACAGACATCCACAAAGTTTGCTAGAAATAGCAAAAGAAACCTGGAATGAAGAAAACACCCTCTTTAAAAGTGACAGAATATTTAAAGACCTGCAGGGTAGATAAGAACTGTAACACCTATACTAAAAGAACATTTGTAGAGAAAGAACAGGAGATACAACAGAGCATATAACAAAAATGTTCATCAGAGAATGAATCTCAGAAAAAGTAAGCATATATTAGCAAATGGAAAAAGTTTTCTAGCTGGTGCCAACAACATAACCATAACCCATTTGGGGATAGTTGTTCTCTGATTTTATAATTTGTTTAAGTTTATATCCTATGGCCAAGACCATTCTCCAGTGGCTACTGGACTTGTCTTCTTCCCCCTCCCGAATGTAGTTACCTAAGGTAATCTACCCATACAGCTAAGGCTACTGCAGTCATAAATTATGATGAACATAGTACAGTTGTGTAAGCTGAATTTATCACTGCAGTAGATGTTCGAATGATCACTTGTGCAGTAGCCATTCCCTCCATTCCCCTTGTTTTTTGGTGTATTTTTCATGCCAGCGTGTATTCATTTATGTTTTGCAGTCATTAGGATGGTTCTTTCAGAGCTCAGCCTCTTTCTCTCTGCTGACAGGAAAATGATGAAGGGCTTTGCACCCAGACTTTTCTTTTAGTCAGCTCGGCTCAGCTCAAGCTGCCTGACCATTTGGGTGTGTGGAAGGTGCCCTGAAGCTTTGAAAGCTGGCCGGCTGTCATTGGAAGTATATAATCCATATAGCCAAAGCTACTGCAGCAGTGAAAAATATGATGAACATCAATTATATCACACAAGTGTTTTGAAGCCTTGGACAGAGACTAAGTTTCTGTCATAAGTATACTTGCTGAGGATGTTAAAGCTCCTACAGTGTGTCCTGAAATCAGAGCTGATGAGACGTTATCAATGTTTCAAAAATACAAAGTAAAGGTATTTGTACTCTGAAAGAGATGCATAGTTTTGGAGTTGGTTGGCAACTCCAGCCCAATACAGAAAATGTGCCTGGTTAAAAACCGGTGATTTTAACCTGCCTGCCCTTACTGTAATTTGAGCTTTGCAAGCTCCACTCTTTATGCACTAATGATATGTCAATGTACTTCTTCATCTTTCCTTGTGCTTATTTTGAAAGGGAAAAAAGTGCATTTCATATCTCAGTCTGTTCTACTGATTTACTTGCTCTAAATTCATTATCTAGTTGTTGGATAAAGTAGCATATTTCTACACTCGAGAAAGCTCTTTTCTATGTTTTTACATCAAGAGGACTGAAGACTTCCATCTAGCAGTGGGGGATGGTAGCCTGGTCTGTATAGGTTGGGGAAACTAACAGTTTCCTACATGTAGTCGTGTTATTGGCCAGTAGTCATTTTATTGGCCAGATGGCTTATTAAAACAGCTTACCTTTTTTTTAGTGCCTGTATAAATTCTGCACAGTTGAGTGGCTCTTGGCTCATTTGTACAAAGCAAAGTACTTTTATTGAATAATCACACTTTTATAAGCTGTTTAAAGTACATTACTGTTGATATCTTGAATTACGTATTGCCTCTTTTTGTGCCTTTCCTTAAGTCTAAGATTGTTTGAGGTAGCATTGCACTTTGGACAATATTTACTGTGCTTTTAAATTAGGAATGCTGGAATTATTCATCAAGTGGTAGTAGGTGTTTGCATGGTGTGACTTGGGAAGCACACAAAAGGACTTGAAGTGTAATCATTTTACTGCCCAGAGGGCTCAGTAGTCAGTTTTCTGTATTTCTAGTCCTGGTATGAAATTGGTATGTTTGCAATGAGCTGCTCACCATGCCAGCAAATACTTTGCACACTGACAAGCTCAGAGCAGCTAGTTTGCCCATCAAGTGGTAGTACTGTTAAATGTAAATTTTACACCCTAGATTGTCTTCAATCCCCATCCCAAAAAAAGCACCCTTAATACACTTCTATCAATTACCTTACGCCACATCCTTGTAGCGCACCAATTAGGGGACAAGACAACATAGGTATGCAATTTTCTAATTTGTTTGCAGCCAGCCTGGTGGATATGGGGATCTTGAAACAATGTAGCAGTTGTCTCAGGTCTACGGACAACCACTTAATTCTTAAACAGATACGGTATGCGAGACGTGTATATCCACAATGTCACAGGAGTCTAAACTCTCGTATAGAAGCACACATCAGGTGGTTGAAACAACAAACAGCACAACACATAGATCAACATATGCCGAGGCACTTACATGCAATATTCCTAAAAAAAAAAAAAGATCTCCTTGAACACCCATAAGCAAAGAATATATACAACTATGCAATGGTTTAAAGCTGCAGACAGTACCCTGGCAGTGCAAGGTTTCAGTACCTTCCACACTTTTAAACCAGTAACTGCACAGGTAGAGACTAAAGGTGGAGGTGTCTTGATATACATCAATAACAAGAATCTCTAGGTTAAACAGGATGACGCACATAATTTTCTCCATGTGCAGATCACTATAGATAAAATCCTGTACCATATCCAAGAAGCTATAAGTCACCCTGTATGTCCTATGAAACTCGTAGCACATACTTAAACCTACTGGAGACACTAACCATCCAAACACCTTACTTATAGGGGACTTTAATTACCTGTCTGTAGATTGAGAATCCTACACAACTTCAAATCTGTAGCCACACAGATTCCTGAACTTCATAAATACAAACACCCTTAACCAGTTAGTGCATACTCCCACTAGAGGTTCCAACATACTGGACCACACACCCACAAATTTTGAAGAATGCTACATCACACTCAGTGTCACTTCTTCCCCATTAAGGTCTGACCATAAAGCTATCCCCTTCAAAATCTAAGTCAACTCGCTAACCCTAATAAACCAAACAGTTAGGAACTATTCCAAGGCAAACTACCTTTTATCAAGCCATAATATATAAAATTCCACGCTCCTCCAAGCCCAGGGAACACAGTAGCCTAAGCAGAATTGTTTATGGAAACTCTGTACAACCATGTCAGTGACTCTATAGAGGTTGCTGTACCTACCTGAAGTAAGCCCAAAACTAACTCCAAAAACAAACCACCCTGACTATATCCCAAATTAAACAGGTTATACAATAAATGGAAAAATAATCATGGCTAAAATCAGGAAGTGTAACTCCCATAAAGATAAGTACTCTCATCAAAATAAACGCACAGCTAAGAGGGCTAATTAAGTCCAGTAGAGACAATTTTGAGATCTAGATAGCTTTCCAGGCAAAACTATAAAGTCTTCAGCTTTGTCAGTAACCTCAAAGGCAGCACACAACTGTGCTGAACTGGTTAATGGTGCGAAATTCACTGAGCCAGCCGGGCACTATAGTGTTATTTGCTAGCTGATAATTCAGTTCCAACTTTACCCCCCACTCACCCCCAGCCACCTCCCAAGAAATACCTTTAAACATAACCCCTCCAACTATAAATAAAGATAATGTCCTAGCTGCACTTGCTAAAGCCAAGAGCACAATTTCAATGGGCACCAATAATATGTCTACTGAATAATCTGAAATATGACCTATCAGGGCCACTGGAGTTACTGTTTAATTACAGTCTCAAAACAGGCACATACCAGGAGAATGGAGGACTTCAATGGTTATCCCTCTTCATAAGGGTGAACCATCAACACATCATGGAAACTCCAGACCCATTATTTTGACTAGTCTTATATGCAAAGCCATGGAAAGAATTATCATGGAAATGATCAAAGACATGAGACCTTTAGACACTGGATCCATCCCAGTTCGGCTTTGTCAAAGGAAGGTCATGCCTACTGAACCTGGTGGATTTCTGAGAATGTCACCAAAGCACTGGATGACAGTAAAACAGCGCATACCATCTACCACGATATGGTTAAGGTATTTGACACAATACCCCACTCGGACATTAACTAACTTACGGAATTAGACAAACCCCTATATAAAATGCTGGATAGACTGCTGGCTCACAGATAGGACTCAGTAAATTGGGATTGGTGAGACCACCTCTTCATAGAAGCCGGTCACCAGTGGAGTCCCTAAAGGTATTGTGCTGGGTCTGCTCCCATTTAGCATCTGCTTCTCAGTAGTCAAGGCCAACATCAAAGTCCTCTGGCTGACCAAGCTTGCAGATGACTGCAAACTAGGGGCAGTCAAAGAACCCACCCCAAGACATTAATATCTTATAAGAGGGTTTAATGCAGATAAATGACTGGTGCCAAAGCCACGGCTTAAAACCCAGTACCAAGAAATACATTATACTACCTTTTGGGAAGGCTGCCATTCCAGAAACCTATGTCATTAATAAAACATCCCCAAGAGTTGACCCAATGGTCAGGATCTAGGAACACATGTAGGCAGTAAACATGCCTCCAATCAACATGTATCCAAGGTAGTAAAGAAATCCTACTGTGTTGCTCAACTTGTAAGTGCATGGCACCTATGTCCAGGAAAGTCAGTGAACCACTATACTCAGCCATCATCAGACCAATCATTGAGTATAATGTCTCCTTAGGTATGTACTGGACCAGACACATGCAGCAACTGGGACTTCTGCAAAGTTTCTTTACAAAAAGAATACACGTCAGAAATACAATATCCTATGTGAATTGCCTAAAGGTCCTCTCTCTATACTTGGTCTCCTAAAGACTAATGAGAGGTGATCTTTGCCTGGCATACAAGGCATCCCTGGACCCCACTCTAATGAACATTTTGCACATCTGCAAAACAAACACTATCAGAACTACTAGAACTAAACACCCAAATTTTACTTGCATGTAAATAGGACATGTTGGATAGATGGATAGATAGATAGATAGATAGATAGATAGATAGATAGATAGATAGATAGATAGATAGATAGATAGATAGATAGATAGATATCTCAGAGAATTCCTTTTCTCTGGAACAGACTCCCTATCCATGTGAAACAAAGTCCATCCCTAACCCTATTTAAGCATAACTTGGACCATTGGATGGTAAATCAAAAATTCACCCCTTGGCCTGGTGCCCACATTTCTGATGGACAGAGGCAGCCAGTAAATCATGTCATAACCTACAATGACTCCCTGTATAAATGTCTGAAGCATTTAACTTGTGGGACCCATTTGGGATGCACAGCTAGGCTTATAAAGGCTCTAGTGTCTTTAGCTTTGTATACACATATGAACTTGAAACTGTATCAAATACTAGAATCCCAGTGCCTAACAGTTATTAAAAAAAAGGTACAGAAAACACTCAAACTTTGGGGTACAGAAGAATCCCAAAGTGAATGCAACAGCCCCACTCTATTAGTCTCCAAGCCTAAAGGGTATATAAAATGTTGCAATTAATTTAAAAAATGAAATAGCATATCTGGATTTGATTCACTTTAAACTTAACCTAAGGCTACTGGCAAATTCCACTAGTCCACATCAGATATATTCCTCCATTATGCAGTCCTGTCATTTGGTCTTCATGGAATACATGTAGCAGTCCGGAAGCTAATGGACAAAATTCTTATACCCCATACCACATATGCAGTAGCCTACCTAGATGGTATAGTGATATTTTCTGAAGATTGGGGGAGCCATCATTTTGACATTCAAACCACTAACTGGATAGAGAATTTGTGTTCATCACTGACCATGCACCCATACAATTGCTCTATCAGAAAAATTGCACCCCAACACTGTCCAAATGGTCTTTAATTCTACAGCCTTAGAATTTTGAAATCCAGCATGAGCCAGCTAGCTCTGTGGTGTAGACAGATGAAGCCCTGACTACAACCCATGGGAGAAGATGGCCAACTCACAGAGCCTGGGGGAGGGGGGGACTGGTGGCTCCAGATGGGCAATTGGCTAATTGCCACCATGCAGACTGAAGTCTGTAGGCAGTCAACAGGCCGTATATCAGTAAAAAGAGGTTCATACAGCCAAGCCAGGGATGGCTGCTCTCTTCAGTGTGTGTACAGAAGCGCACACACACACAGAGGAGGACATAGTCTGACCTACCACAGTTAAGAGGTAGCAGGGTGAGGTTAGGCCACAAGCTGATAAAGCCCTGATGACTGCCAGCAGAATGAATCTGTGACCGTCTTTCATCTTTTAGGGAATAAATGGGCCTGGAATGTCTCTTGCTCTGAGGAAAACAAGCAAGCTAATAGAACATAAAGAGCTGATAGTTAGCAAGCAGTGAAGGAAAAAAAATTGCATCATCCAGGCTGCAGTCATTTTAATGTAGCTGTCTCAATCTCAAGTTTGCATACCATTTAGCAGTGCCAGAAATGGCAGTTCCACCCAGAGAGGGTTATGTGAAACTGGAAAAATACATGGCTTGTGATGCTGTTGTATCTGCTGTTTGTATAAAAATTAGGGGGGTCTATATCAGTTCATTGAATCACTAATGAGCGATCACCTATTCATTGAACCTTTTTGTAATCGAAGCCGCAAATCATCGAACGGCAAATTTTTCCTAGGGCAAACCAACGGTTGGCCACCATCTGAAATTTGCTCTTTTCTCCAGTGCAGTGCAAACTGAAGAGTTGCTATATTTAGTTAGGGGGTGTAGGGGAGAAGCCCCCCCACACACATTGTGGGGTCTTGCAGGCATAGCCCCCCCACCTGGGTAGTTTTTAAATGTTAATGTTTTTTTTCCCCCACAGACGCTTGGTTGACCTACCATTGGTTTGCCCTAGGTAAACTTTTCATCGAATGCCATTTTAATGATTAGCGGCTTCGATAAAAAAAGGTTCAACTAATAGGTGTTTGCTCATTAATGATTCAATGAAGTGATACAGACCCCAAATTAGTGGTGCATTTACCACAAAGTATGCCATGAAAGGTAACTGCAGCATTCTTTAGAAAACAGAGTAGGTAGGCAAACTAGAGAAAGGTTCAAGAAAAATGAGAAGCAACTACCCTCCCAAGGTGTATTTCATTGCCATTTGAGGAGATCAGATTCATGACTTCTGGGTCTAAATAGGATCCTACAGAGGAGACTGTATAAAGCAGGAGGGTAATCAGCTATATATCCTGGAAACATGGCAAAAGGGATAGAAGCTATTGTCTGAAAAAGAAGAAACTAATGGAATTACCCCTGACTGTTTGGTGAAGTGTGCTGGAAACGTTTGGTGTCTCCAAGTTCTAATGATCAGCTTTGGGGGAAAAAACATCTATATGCACCGTTATCAACAGAATATATTTTATTATCTTGCATTTTGTGAAATAAAGCAGTACTGCATCTGTAACTATTTATTTTACGCTACTCGCCACACATTGAGTGGTTCCAGAGAGCGATTTATTACCGCAATCACAGCAAATACTTCTTTATATAAATCTGTATACACACAAACCTCATTTTTTCTGTCTCACTGACTTTAAACCACATATTTCATTCATATGCATTTGACAAATTTCTTTAATTTCCTAGTCCTTTCATAATGGGTAGTCCAACTGTCTTGTTATACATACACTTGTCTGTGATGCAATATACTGATGTACAGTCTGTTGAACTTTATGTATTTTAGTATTATTTCTGTATGCTACCAGTATTACCATAGCAAAGGTACTTTGTTTATCATATGTAGTAAGACATTCTCAGCAAATAAAGAAATAGATAGATGAATACATAAATAAATGTGTGTCGGTGCATGTATATAAATTTCTCTACACACACGTATATATGTGTATATATGGATCTACTTTGAAAGATCAAACCTCATATAATAAAAATCATTTTTGTGAAACGAAAATAGCAAAAGCTTAAATACCCAGACATCAGATTTGGAGAGAGAGTGGCAGATTTTCATAACTGAAAGAAATAAGAACACTGCATTCTCTGCCTCATATTATATATTCTAGTATACCATTCTCCCTTTTTGTCTCCATGGTGCCAGAGCTCCATTTCAAAAACCAATAAACTGGGTTCTGAGGGCCAGTAAGTCCTATGCTGCAGTTCATTTGGAAAATGTGTTCATCAACTCTAAGTACTAGAGTCTCACATTCCCAATAGTCAAGCAATGTTGGAATTGAGGTAGACCAAGACTGCTGTCAATAGGCAAGTACTAGGCTAGCTGTCCTTCTGGGTCATTTTAGCATAGCCAATTTCTGTTTTAAAGGTGAGAATCAAATCTTGCACCTTGTGTCTGTGAGGTAAATACCTTGACCATTATGCCAACCTACAGCTTCCTAAACTTAAAAGTTGGAAAGACTGAGTTAAACTACCTGCAGGGAAGCCTGCAAGATTATTTTGCAGGGAGGGTACAAATCCAGCCTCCCCCCCCCCCAACACATGCAGCCATTCCAGTGTCCCATTACTTGGCTATTTCTCCCCAGCTGCCATAAACACTGTCCAAAACTCTCAGTGTGCATACTGTTTTATACTTTACTTTTACAATGACTACGGATATTTGGATTTAATTTACAACTTTTATTTCAAAATTTATAGCACAAACACTGATGGATACTTGTTAAACAGAGCAATATGCTTACAATGAAAACACACTTAGCATTAGAACTTCTTTGCCTTTGAAACTCACATTCACTGAAACAGCACTGAAACCCACATTTAAAGAAAATGCATCTGGCCAGTGACGGGTTATCTTTGGGCTGTTTTCAAATCATAGGCCCCTTGCACACATTTTTCGAACCATGCAAAATTTCTTTGAATCACCTTACTCATTGTATTAATTAAAATATATGTAATAACTGAATTATATCCCTTGTATAATACAGCACCACTTGTTAGAGTGCGTTTTAAATATATAGTTTTGAACATTTTTCCAGTAAGCAATGAAACTACGCAAACTAGTCATGACAAACTGCCCAATTCAGAACATTTCAACCATAAAAGGCCACTCAAACTTCTGTCATTACAATCCACCAATATCAGTCAATATTGCACAACCTCTGCAGAAGTAAAAGACATCTGAATAATTCCACATTAAAGAGATCTAAATCCAATAAAGAGGTTGTTGCTAGAAAACAACTTTATATTTCAGTGTTTCATCTACAAATTCAGTGCCTGTTGTCCTTGAAGAATAAATTGCCTATGCCAGATTAAAAGAAATGGTACGCTGGTATATTGCAATAGGGAATGGGCGGCAAGCTGAAAAACAGGTTCATAATTACTAGGTGTCTCAGCCAAACGAGGACGTACTAAGGACTGCAGTACCCCACCCCATTAAAATACAAATCTACGTGCTTTGGGAATGGAACCTACAGCCCTCTGTATCAAGATGCAAGTATGCTACCTGCTGTGTTACTAACACTGCTTTAAAATTCTATATCACAATAATGATACCATTTGCTAAACAAAACAGTTGCACATTTTAAGCAGACTTAGCACGAGCAGCAGTAAACTTCTCTTCTCTTGAAACTCACAATTCTTTGAAAATGCACTTGAAAATAAATTCCACCTAACTCTTAACTAGGGCATTTCACTCACACACACACACACACACACACACACACACACACACACACACACACACACACACACACACACACACACACACACACACACACACACACACACACCTCAACTTCTTAGTGCAAGAAATCTGGACAAAGCTTAAAATAAACAGGGACAGATTATAAACATTGCTCTCATGAATTTATACAATTGCTAGAATAACAGGATTTGTGTTAGTATGCATTTTTCTACAGGATATGTGGGGCAAAAATCTGGATATTCTGCAAAGACCTGGATAGCTGAGGGGTATGCTACCCTCCTTACACACACACACTTTCATTCATACACATGCAGGCAGGCACCAACATAAACTCACACAACTTTTCCTTTTTCAATCGCTCTCATGCACACATACACTCACGCACAAACACAGAAGGCACCACCATAGCTATGAGACACACAAACTAGCTGCCAACGAGATCTTCCTTCATTGTAATGTGCTCTAAAATTGCTGGTTTCCATATTCAGCCCAAAAGAATATTTCTGAAAAGTGCAGCCCAGCTGTAACAGACTCTCTACTGTTTAAACAGTATTAATGAATGAAATACAATTCATAATTGCTGTAATGCATTGGCATTTCTAAAATATATAAGGTACTGTATTAATAAAACTGAAAGGTTAAATGTTAAACAAATAAACACATCCCCACAAAAAAATCAGGATAAACTACTTGCAGGGCGTTTACATTATATAACTTGGCAGTTAGCAGTAATACATTTAGTGTAAATCACTTTAAAAAAATACAAATAAAGACAGCAAATATGCAAAGAGGTAAAATATTCATAACTGGAATATGGAAAAAAAATCAGAATGAACTTGAAAGCTAAGATATACAAGTGTTTATCAGTCAACAGGTCAGAAATAAATTCCTCCTAGTTGCTTAGACTGGTCTGGTCAGCCAGTCATTTATGAATATGTAGAAAAGTATGGCTGTAGTCTCCACTGGAACTTGTTCTTATTTCAACTCCGACTTTCAAGAATAAAAACACCGAAAATACAAATGTCTGGAAGTCCAAAACGATATATACTTTTAGTGGCTTAACGTATATATGTGCATATGTCACAGATTAAACTGAAAACTAACATTTTATGCAAACAGCCAGACATGCCCCATCGACTACTGTTTGGGACTGGGGAACTCTGCACTCTAAGACTATACATACTTTAAAATTATCCCCGATTTGGCCCATATTTTGCTCATCATAATCCTCGTTAAAACTGTCAATTTTGGAAGAAAAAAGTTAATAAATTACACTTAATAATGACAATAATTGGAGTAATAGATACACATTAATTCCATTTCTCTTACCCTGTCAGCTTTTCAAGTTAATAGATTTTAAAAAGCTAGCTTCTGATGGTAGCAGTACTAATATTTAAAACAACTGTTCCTGATTTCTGGATTTGTTCCCGATTCTGGAGGTAAAAGGCAGAGCTATGAAAGTTGTGGGTTTGCTTTCTGCAAATGTATACATTATATTTTCACCCCAGAAGCATGTCGACCCGAAATCTGGAATCTGCTGTGCCAAGGGTCTTTAAAATGATACCTTGCATCCCTTGTACTTAAAATAAACAGTGATCGTTGCTGAAAGTGGTGGCAAAGCATGTACTAATAGGAGTGTCCTTCTGCTTGTGTGTAGTGCACTACAGAACCTGACTGGCAGATAGTATGTATTTAAATACAACATTATGTATGTATTCGTAGCTCTCAACGAATCAGAAACAAGTCTCGACAGAACCAGGGCCAAATCCAGAAATGATCAGGGACACAAATTATTACTACTGTTAACCCAAGGCATTGACTGAATAAGACCAATGTGAATTAATACACATTTTTGGAAATAAAAGACACCTGTGGAAGGCCAAAAGGAGGGCATATGACAAGCTGAACTTTAATATGAGCACTTTGGCATGGCATTGCATCATGGATGTGGTGGAAAAGCTGTTGGCTTAAGGAATTGTTTGCACCTACTGTAGTATGGTCATTGGGATGGGAATGGGGGGGGCACTAGTCCACTAGGAGAAACTACTGGACACACTCGGTCTCAAGTGCACCACTTTCACGTTTTGGCACCAAGCTGGAAGCTGCCATTCAATGCAAATAAAATTACCTTGGATCTTCTGTTCTTGTTGTCTCCAACTCCAGATCAACCTACCCGTTTCAGTTCTTCTACAAAACTATGTGCTGCTGCACTACACACCAGTCACACCACACGAGTCAGGACACACTCACGCTTTCTAGTCACAGAAATCTTCTGGATAGGATTCCAACTGCAGCCCACATCAAACCTCTACCGCAGTCAGTCTGCAACTGTCAACAGTTGAAGATGCAGTTTGAGGAGGAAATCTTAGTCATATGGATCATGTGACTGCAACCTCCAATACATCTTCCTCCGAATGCAATTTTCACACACAAAATGTACGTTGAAATGGAAAAATACAACTTGCTGGAAACAGCAATCAACACACGGAAAATAAGAGCTAATTATTCTCCATGTGTAGATTGCTGTTTTTTCCAGGCTGTTTGCAGTGCACTTAGTTTTAGGTGTTTTTGTGAAATGGAAAAATGTACATGTTTGCCGGTACATTATCCAGTTTCAACAAATCACAGATGAGTCAAAATCCAGGGAGGTGCAAGTGAACCCCCTTGCACCTGCCTATGGGTGCCCCTGGCTACCTGGGATATGTAATAGGGAGAAAGTTAACTAAGCTCCAGAGACATAAAGAGTCTGTGAAGGAACAAAAAAGCAAATGCGGGTTTTCCTAAGGCTTATAGTGTACTGTAGAAACTTCATTGCACATTTGTTTCCATAGCCTTTGCCCTAACAGACGTAATGAAGAGAAAGAAGTCAGAATGACTCAGGTGGACACCAGTGGCTAATGATGCATCCCAAAGCCTGAAACAGTCTCTCTCCTCCAAACCAGTTTTGGTGTCTTGACTTTTTATAGGTTCATAGGAGGTTACTCGGCTAATGGCCCTAGAGTCCTTACAAGCCTAGCCATATTTATCCCAATTTGCCCCAATTGTCAGTGGTTAGGTGAGGGAAATTTTCAGAAATAAGTGTCTATGGTAGTTAGTAATGATGTCTTCTGTCCGGGAGGGACATGGGCACCTCCACAGTAGTGAATCTGTGGTTACCCATCGATTGATCTACATTTGATTTTAAGAGGGTCAGAGAGAGGCTCTGTTTCATGTGAATTGGAAATTTGTTCCAGAGAAGTTCATATGTAGATGCTAGGCTATCGGCCCAAGGGCCTACGCAAGCCTAGCCAGCAAGGTTCCCTGGCTTACGCCACCCAAGGAAGTTATTTTCCTGTGCCACTGACGAGCAGACACACAGAAGTGATCTCCGGGGTGTATTTCCTATTTCCCATCCAGTCATCAAGATTTTTTTTGAAGAGTGCTAATGAAGAACTTTGCTTGACATACATGGGTAGCCTGTTCCAGAGTATGGGAAGTCTCTGGGATAGGAATCTATCCCTCCAGCATGTCCTGTTTATTGTGGTGACCAGGTTTAGGTCCCTAGAGCGTGCAGCTCGGAGGGATTGGGATTTCTTTAGGTGTAGCATGTCCAACAGCTCTTTGTTTGACATAGCTTTATATGTTAGGCAGAGATCACCTTTGAGTAGGTGATATGCTACAGAGTAAAGTTGGAGTTTTTTGATGCGGTCAGTGTAGGGCATTTGTTTGAGTCCAGTAATCCTCTTTGTGAGGTACTTCTGTGGCCTTTCCAGTTGCTGCAGATGTCTTGTGAGGTACATTCCAAAAGGGGCATTGTACTCTTATAATGGGTCTAATGAGTGATGAGTAGAGGGTAACGCTGACCTCTTTTTTTTTTCCTGGATGAGAACCCTTTTATGATGAGGTGTGCCACGTAGAAGGACTTCCTGACTACTGTGGTGATGTGACTATCAAAGGAGAGACTACTGTCCACCTGGGTCCCAAGGTCTCTTATCACGCATTCTGTGTTAAGTAGATTGCTGCCTATGTGGTAGTTCATGGGTACAGAGTTTTTACCAAAGGGGATGACACTGCACTTTTTGGCATTGAGCTTGAGGCCATGGCTCTGACACCAGGCATCTGTCTCAGAGAGGTCCTTCTGTAGGATGTTCACATCATTTGGGGACTTGACTATGGCTCCTAGTTTGCAGTCAGCTGTAAACTTCATTAGCCAGAGGCCTTCTGTGTTAGCCTGTACTTCAGAGAAGTAGATAACAAACGGGAGCGGTCCCAGGACGGAACCCTGTGGTACTCCACTTGTCACTGGTTTGAGGTCAGATTTGGAGTCTGAAACTTTTACAATGTGGGTTCTGTCAGTGAGCCAGTCGACAACCCATCTTGTGACGTAGGGATTTATGCCTAGTTTATTGAGTTTAGCTATAATTCCAGAATGAGGGATGGTGTTGAAAGCCTTGGCGAGGTCAAGATAGGCTGTGTGAACCACTTTACCCTCATATACGGCTTTGGTGACTGCCTCAAAGTTGTCGATCAGGTTCAGGAAGCATGATCTGCCTTTCACAAACCCGAACTGGGTGGGATCCAGAGTTTGGAGGTTACCAATGTCTTTGTTTATGAATTCCATGATGATACGTTCCATGGCTTTGCAGACCAGGCTCGTCAGGCTAATAGGTCTATAGTTCCCAGGATCAGTGGTGGCTCCCCCTTTGTGGAGTGGGATAACTGTTGCTGTGCACCATTCAGTGAGCACAAAGCCTGATGCGAGGCTATTATTGAACATGGTGCTTAAGTGGGGAGCCAGTTCATTCTGAAGTTTGTGTAAAACGCAGCCTGGGATGTTGTCCGGTCCCATGGATGCTGTGTTTTTGGCTTTAGCGAGTGCAGCTTTCACCTGCGTAGTTGTGATTACAGGGACTCTGCATTCTTCCTGTATAGATATGGGCCCTTTAGGGGGTGGGGTGGGGGGTAAAGTTAGCACTGAACCTATCTGCCAGGATGTTGGCAATATCAGTTGGTTCTGTAATTTTCATGCCTTTGTGCTGTAACTCAGAGCAGATCTGGGTGTTGCCATTGAGATTCTTGACATAGCTATAGAATGCTTTGAGGTTGTCCTTGGAATTAGTGGCAATTTTATTTTCGTAGCTAGCTTTGGAGAATCTTATAAGGGATATCAGCTTCTTACTGAGGCTGACCAGGGAGCTCCTCCACTCATGGGATTTTACTCTCTCTTGCAACAGTTTCTTCCTTCTGTTGTTACAGTTTGTTTATGGCAGGGGACCACCAGATTGGCTTCCTTTTTTTGGAAGATAGCGTCTTGGTTCTGTTTGGGATAGCATGATACATGCACTCATGTAGGTGCTTATAGAGCGCATTTGTGTAGGATTCAGCAGTCATAACTATATTGTCCATCCGTATGGGTGTCAAAGTTCGCCACTTCTGTCTTAAGAAGCATGAAGTTGGCTTTGGAGAAATTTCTTACTGTGGTTTCCTTAATGGGGGGTGGGGGTGGGATGTGGATATCAACGGTGATTAGCTTATGGTCGGATCGGACCAATGAGGAGTTGACTTCAGGTGTGGAACACTGGTTACTCATGTTGGTAATGACTAGGTCTAGGAAATTGTTGCCCCTGGTGGGGGTGTGGATAAGTTGATCTAGGGCATTGGAGTTTATGAATTCCAGAAAGCGTTGCGCTAAGGAGTTAGTACAGGAGTAGTTTTCCCAGTTAATGGTGGGGTAGTTGAAGTCGCCCATTGTTAGGGTGTTTGGTTGAACCCTAATATTTTCCAGTACATCAAGAAAAGAGGAGTGGGAATCCTGGGGCATGGTGGGGGATCTGTAGCAAGCTACAATTTGGATTGCAGTTTTGCCAAGAATTAGTTGCACTTGGATAACCTCGGATGCATTATGCTGAGCAACTAGCCTGGAGGTGTGGATAACTTTAATGAATATGGACACACCCCCACCTTTGGCATTTCGGTCCAGGTTAGATGGCCGAAAAGTGTGGTATGAGTTATAGCTTGTAGTGCAGGGGTGTTCTCTGGAGCCTTGAACCAGGTCTCAGTCACTGCACAGATATTGATGTTCTCCATTTTAAGGAGTGCCTCGAGTGAGTGCATTTTGAAATTTAGACTTCTAGCATTGAGTAGCATTACCCTCAGTTTTTGCTTGCCTGTTCCTGTTATGGTGGTGAATTTGTTACTTGAACCCTGCCTAAAAAAGGCATTATAGGGGCAGCAAGAGCCTTAGCCAGTATCCGGAATCCTAGGGGTGACAGGTGCAGGCCATCTGTGGCAAAGCATCGTGGTCTGTCGACCATGTCATCCCAAGCAGACAGATACTGGATCCCCTTTGAATGACACCACAAGCTTAGCCAATTGTTGAAATAAATCATTTTGTCCTTGTACTGCAGTATCATTCTGGGCGATGGCAGAATGCTACTCAGGGCTAGGGTCATACCTGCCTGGGCTACAAGATCGCAGAGCTCTTCCAGGTCTCTTCATGTAGTCCAGGGAGGTACGTCTCAGGTCATTCACACCAACATGGACAATGACAGAGTCATATTTGTACTTGTTGTGGAGTGACCTGAGTGAGTGGGTTATGTGGCAGATCCTGGCACCCGACAGGCAGCTGACAGTATCCTTCTCCTTGTTTATCCTGGTGAGTGGGACATCAGTGTGCCTGACTATACAGTCACCTATGATTAGTGTGTTGGGTATGTTGTTTTGCCTTATTGGCTGCGTTTGAGTGGCACACTGAATCTGTGGGCTATGTGTCATTTGGGTTGTGTTGGGGGATGGAGGTTGCTTGTGTTTCTGCTTTGGAGGTCTCTGTTGCTTAGGCAGATTATTATTGAGAGCCTCCACGAATGTTTTTGAGTTTCTATTGGCAGTCTCTGGGAGATTACCTGTTCATGTCAGAAGATCCCTGGAGTGAGTGACCCTGGTGCAGTTTGATTTACAAATGCGTAGCATTTGTATCAGGACCGGGTCAGAAACTGCCCTGTAAGCCAGGCACAAGTCACCCCTTAGCAACCTGTAAGACAGAATGCAGTGACATGGCTTTCAGTCTTTCAGCATAAGACTTGTTTTGTGTACCCTGTAATTTCTTGATAAGAAACCTCTGTGGTCTCTCTAATTGCCACATGTGTCTGGTGAAGTACATCCAAAAGGGAGCATTGTACTCAATTACTGGTCTGATGAGGGCCAAGTATAATAGAATTATAACATCCTTAGATCTAGATGCAATGCCTTTACTTAGGACATGTGCCACATAGAAGGATTTCCTTACTACTGTGGATATGCGGTGGTCAAAGTTAAGGTTGCTATCAACCCAAATACCCAGATCATGTACCACTGGGTCTACAGTTAGGGGAGGTGCTGTCTATAATGTAATTAGCAGGGATGTCAGCTTTCCCAAAGGGAATAATAATGCATTTTTTTTTGCATTGAGATTTAATCTGTGGCTTTGGCACCAATAATTTGTCTGCACTAACCCTGTCTACAGTACATTAACATTGTTGGGACACTCAACGATTGTTCTAATTTGCAATTGTCAGTGAACCTGGTCAGCCACAGGCTGTCCAACTTTACCTGGACTACTGATAAATAAATTCCGAACAGTAAAGGGCCCAGCACAGAACCCTGTGGTATGCCACTGGTGACTGGCTTTTTGCTAGAGGTAAAGTCATCCACTTTGACAATACGTGTCCTGTTGATGAACCAGTTGGCTACCCATCTGGTTATGCAGGGTTAATTCCCAATTGGGAGTGTTTCTCTGCAATACCCAAGTGAGGGATTGTGTCAAATGCCTTGGCTAGTTCAATATAGGTAGTATGCACCATCTTTCCCTCGTCCAGGGGCTTTCTGACTTTCTTGAAGTCAGACATGTTTAACAGACATGATCTACCTTTACTGAATCTGAGCTAGGTTGGGTCCAGAGTTTGGAGATTATCTAGGTCTTTGTTAATAAGGTCAATAATTAGAAGTTATGTACATACCATAACATTCCATGTTAGTTGTCTTCTCTCGCCTTCTTTCTTGCTGGATGGGTTCGGAGCCGATCCTCGGCTCCGACTCGGCACTTCCTAAGCTCAAGAACTCATTTTACCAGCTCGAGGCAACCCTATATCCCATGATGCAAGGCGTGACTACCTCAGATCTCGTTTGGTAGCTAGAAGAAAACCCTGCCAAAAACACTTCTTCCCAAGGAAGAAGATTACTAAATGTAGGAGAAACTAGGCCAATAGCCACTAACAATAATGACTCTTCCTACTGGGAACTCTTGGAAAGAGTGACAACACCCCCAATAAAAAGAAGGTACAACCTCAAGATCAGTCCAGGCCAGGGGGAAGGAGGGAGGGACGCAAGAAAGAAGGCGAGAGAAGACAACTAACATGGAACGTTATGGTATGTACATAACTTCTAAATGTTAAGTTGTCAAACTCGCCTTCATTCTTGCTGGATGGGACCGCATCCCTAGCACCTCTATCCTGGGTGGCTCAATGAAACAAACTCTTGAGAACTGTGGAACCAAACCTAGCCCTGTCCCTGGAGGCCAAGTCCAATTTGTAATGAGAGACAAAGGTGTGAGGAGTGGCCCAAGAGGCTGCTGCACAAATGGTGTCAATAGGTAGCCTATCCTGAAAGGCTGTGAATGTGAACAGGCTCCTGGTAGAATGTGCTTTTGGTTTTGAGGACAGTTGCTTGCCTCTAAGATGATAAACATAAGAAATGATAGAAGACAGCCATATGGGTAAGGTCACTTTAGAGACTGGGAGACCCTTTCTGTTCTCTGCATAAGAAAGGAATAGTTGATCAGATTTTCAGAATTGTTTAGTTCTGTCCAAATAATATCTGAGTTGACGATGGACATCTAAGCAATGAAGTTTTTGTTCAGCTTTGTCTGAATAATTAGGGAAAAAAACTGGCAAATCAATAGATTGGTTAAGATTCATCTGCGAAGCAACTTTGGGCAAAAAAGATGGATTAGTTCTTAAGGATACCCTATCTTTGTGAAAAACCAAATAAGGGGAACGGACACAGAGGGCCTGAAGTTCAGAAACCCTTCTAGCTGAAGTAACAGCAACCAAGAAAATTGTTTTCCAGGAAAGAAACTTTAAGGAGCATGTAGCAGCCGGTTCGAAGGGGGGTAGAATCAAGGATGCCAACATTAAATTCAAATCCCATTGCGGAGAAGGATCTCTGATTGGAGGCTTCAGGAGAAATATACCTCTCAGAAAGGCTTTGCTAAGCTTGTGGGACATTATGCTTTGATCCGCTAAACCAACATGAAAATTAGAGATTGCTGCCAATTGGACTTTAACTGTAGAAGAAGAAGTCCAAAACTGAATGCAGTGGAGCAGTAAAGGGATCTATGCGTTTAGACTTTGCCCAGAAAGAAAAATGTTTCCACTTACTAGCATAAATCTTTCTAGTGGAGGACTTTAGAGAAGCTACTATGATGTTCCTAACGGGGTTAGAGATCATAGGAAGCCTGGCTAAGGAAGGAAGTGGAGCAACCAAGCAGTGAGGTTGAGAGAATGAATGGCCCGGTGCGGTTGACCCGACTGGTGGGTCAGAAGATCTGGAACTGGGTCCAGATGCCAAGGCTGCGCCAGGAGATGACGATGCAGGGACGGAAACCAAATTTGTCAAGGCCAGTAAGGGGCAATGAGGATCAACTTGGCTCTCAATACGGTAGCTTTCTGAATAACTTGTGGTATCAGTGGAAATGGAGGAAAGGCATACAGAAGTCCCCGGTGCCAATCCTGGGTTAGAGAGTCTCTCGGGGAATGGCCTGGTACAGGAAAGAGGGTGAAGTCCGGGCATTTGCTGTTTTGGGGTGTAGCAAAAAGGTCGCAGGAAGGGAAGCCCCACTTCTGAAAAATCTCATCCACTACCGATTGCTTGAGAGACCACTCGTGTGGCATGAGAATAGCTCTGCTCAGTCTGTCCGCTAAGAGGTTGGATCTCCCGGGGATATGCGTTGCTATCAGAAACCGATGAGAGGAGATTGCCCATTGCCAAAGTCCGAGAGCTTCTCGACACAGTGGGTAGGACCTGGTCCCGCCCTGCTGGTTGATATACCAGACTACAGACATGTTGTCTGTCTGAACTGCAATAGTCCCTAAGGGAAGAAAGTCGCTGAGGGCTTGCAACGTTAAAAGCACTGCTCTCATCTCTAGGACATTTATGTGCAGATGGTATTCTATGGGTTGCCAAGTCCCATGGACCATCCTGCCCTGATAATGCCCCCCCCACCCGATCAGGGCATTCGAAGTGACTGTGGCAACCGGAACTGGGGGAACAAACAGTCGGCCCTGATGGAGCAGAGAAGAAGACATCCACCAGGTTAGATGACTCTTGCACGACTGCGTGACAAAAATCTCGTGACTCATGGGGAGCTGCTGGAATGACCATTGAGCGAACAACATCCACTGCAGAAGACGCATGTGGAAGTGGGCTAATGGCAGTAGAACAACGGCCGCAGCCATAAGACCCAGAACCTTCAGGACAAATTTGGCTCTGATCTTCTTGCCGAGTAATATGATCCGAACATACTTCTGAATGTCCAGAATTCTTTGTTTTGTGAGTCTGGTTGACATACTGACAGTGTTTAATTCTGCGCCTATAAAGGTAATAGATTGGCAAGGCGACAGAGAAGATTTTTCGAAGTTTATTGAAATCCCCAATTGTTTGCAGGTTTGCAGAGTGTAGTCTCTGGCCTTGAGAAGTTGATGCCTGGTGGTGGCGGAGAGGAGCCAGTCGTTTAGATACGGAAACACCTGGAATCCTTGACGTCTCAGATGAGCCGTAACCACTGTCATACATTTGGTAAACACTCTGGGGGCTGTAGTGAGGCCAAAGGGCAGGGCTCTGAATTGAAAATGACTGGACCCCAGACGAAAGCGGAGAAACCTTCTGGAGCACCTGTGAATCTTTATATGATAGTACGCATCCTGAAGGTCTATGGAGCACATCCAGTTGTCCTTGCCCAAAAAGGGTAGAATGGACTGAAGCGTGACCATCCGGAACCTTGCCTTCTTGACAAACTTGTTTAGTTTGCTGAGGTCTAAAATTGGTCTCTAATCTCCCGTCCTTTTGGGGACCAAAAAGAATCTTGAGTAGATGCCGGATCCTACTTGGTCTGCTGGCACTATTTGGATGGCTCTTTTTGCTAGGAGCTTTGATACCTCCTACTTTGCCAATTCCCTTAGACCGGGTGAGACGTCTGGAAGGGATTGATGAGGAACGGGATATCTCTCGAAAGGGATATTGCAGCCCTCGGATATGATCGACTGTACCCATTTGTCTTGAGAGAGGGAACGCCAGGCTATTGGGTACAGCGACAATCTTCCACCGACTGCCTCCAAGGGTGGACAGTCGGGCAACACCTCAGGGATGCTGGAAGGGTTTATCAGGGAGAGGCTCCCTGCTACCCTGATTCTGCGGACCCCCTCTGCCCCTAGGGCCTATTATTACCCCCTCTGCCTCTGGGGGTAAACTGACCACGTGTGTCCGGCGTGACTCCTTGAGATTTATGGAACCACATTTTCCCCTCCCTTCTGACCCTTTGGATAGGGTCTTGAAGGGGTGGAGAAATGGACTCCTACGGCAGAAAGGGTCTTGCCGTCTTGTTCACACCTGGTCAATGTATCGTTCACCTGAGGCCCGAATAAAGCCGAACCGTCAAAGGGGGTATTGGTGAAGGACACCTTAAAAGGGTCTGCAAAATTACAAAGCTGCATCCAGGCCTGATACCCAAGTGCCACTCCTGTGCCTGTGGCCCTACTCGCTCCATCGGCTGCATAAGAAATGAGCCGCATGGAGGAGTTAGTCAAAGAATTGAGGATTCCTAGCTGTTGAGGCAATCTTTTCCTGAGCCCCAGTCGCCGAAGGATCCTAAACCACTTCACCTAGTTCCTTGAGAATGTCTCTCTGAAGTCTGGTAAAGTGACAAAGGTAGTTCAGCGAACGCATAGTAAAGGTCGCTGAAGAAAACATCCGCTTGCCGTACCTTTCCATGGTCCTAGAATCCTTGTTAGGAGGATGGACAGGCACAGAAGGATCAGCAAGTTCCTTCTTGGTGGCCGCCGCCACCACCATAGCATCAACAGGAACGCCCTTAGAAAGAAACTGTTTGTCTGAAGGGGCTGTGATGAATTTGGAGGGCCTCCTAGGAACTGGTTCCACAGAATCCGGGGCTGCCCACGCCTTCCGAGCCACTACTTGCATGAATGGGTCGAAAGGCGGAGACACCCAGGAGGTGGAGGGTCGAGATCCAAAAGCCTCCAGGTATACCGACTCATCCTCGGAGGGGTCAATGGAAGGCCAGTTCCCCCTCTGCTTAAGGAGTTCCAGGATGTCTGAAAAGGAGACATCCTCAGAGGGGGACCGTGGGGAGCCCTCCGACTCATCTAAGTCGGTATCTGATGTAGTAGACTCAGGGGAGTCTGTGTGCTTCCTCTTACACGTCCTCTTACGCGGGGGTTCTGCTGCAGGATCAGGAGAAACCTCAGAAGAGGAAGTTCTTCCCAATGGGGAAACCTGGGGCGATGGATTTCTGGGTCCGGGAGCAAGAGACATCAACAGGCACCGAAGATGGAGGAGCTAAAGGAATAGACCGCTGACCTAGCTCAGGGGCTAGGACACCCCTCATCACCTCGAAGGCTCCTCTCCCAGGGAGGCCAGAAGAATCCCGCCCCGAAGAAACAGGAATCCCCGGCCCCTCCGAAAAAGAAGGCTCCGAAGCCAATGTCGGTGCCGAGCTCACCAATGCCGAACCTCCAAGAGGGAGAGCAGGGTCGAACAAGGGTCCGATGCCACTCGCCCCCTCTGAGCCGACAAGGGAGACCCGACGACCGGATCCCTCCAAAGAAGGTCTCATGGAGGAGATCGGAGCCGAAGACGTCAGAGCCGAAAGGGGAAGTATCGGCTCCGGCGCACCCACTGTCACCGTTCCGAGAAGCTCCGGCTCCGAACTCTGAAGGAAAGTCGGAGGAGGAAGTTCAGGGGGATGAGAAATAGCAGACGTCTGTTGAGACGGCTATGGAGCATTTGGGCTAGTGCCTGTGACTTCAACAGTCTGCTTACCACCCTCTCTAAATCGTTGTCTGACAGCCTGGAAGATCTTGAAGATCGGCTCCGATGGCTCCGCTCTGACAAGAGAAGATCCCGGAGCCGAACGAATCTACTCCAGGGAAGGAGACAGAGATCTCTTCCTGGATGGAGCCATCGGAGCCGACGACCCCTCAGCTCCAGATGGAGCCGAAGACTTATCGGCTCCAATACTGGATAAAGGCACGTCGGCCCCGGCCGGAGCCGACAAAGTAATGGGTATTTGTGTAATCGGAGCCGACACTACAACCTCCAAAGTGGAAAGATCAGCTCCGGCCAGAGCCGATCTCGACTCCGAAGGAGTCGGAGCCACAGCCGAAGCCTTGAGAACTACAGCCTGGGCCTTAGATGGCTTAGAGGGCTTAACCGACCCAGCCTTGGTCGGAGAACCCTCTGGCTTTAACAAGCCATGAAGAATCAGTTTGTTTCTTCATTCCTGCAGGACTCTCTGGCTAAAGCAGTGACAAATAGCACAGGAGTCCTGCAGGTGTAAAGGCCCCAGGCAGTACACACAAGAAGTGTGACCGTCTGTCAGAGACATTTTCTGACAGCACGAGTCACACTTCTTGAAGCCTGAGACCTTCACTTCTTTAGACATAATTATGTCCAAAAATACACAGACACACAACAGTCACACAGTTAACCCACAAAAAACACACAACACTAACCTGACAGGAATTAACTGAGAGGGAGGCTTAAGGCCTGAAGAAAGGAAATAAATCCTGACGTAAAAGAAGGGGAATATAGGGTAGGAGATTATCTGTAAGTATAAAAATATACCCAATAAATGACAAATAGGAAGATAAGGGAGAAAAAACCCTGACTAATCTTATACAAATTGAAGCTTTACCTGAGCTGGTAAAAAGGAGACCTCTTTGCGAAGTGGCAAACGAGATCTGAGGTAGTCACGCCTTGCATCATGGGATATAGGGTTGCCTCGAGCTGGTAAAATGAGTTCTCGAGCTTAGCAAGTGCCGAGTCGGAGCCGAGGATCGGCTCCGAACCCATCCAGCAAGAATGAAGGCGAGTTTGACAACTTAACATCCATTCCTTCCACAGCCTTGCATATGAGGCTAGTCAAGCTTATTGGCCTATAATTCTCAGGGTCAGTGGATGGTCCCCTTTTGTGCAGAGGGATTACTGTTGCTGTCCTCCATTCCACTGGAACATAGCCAGTTTGCAGGCTGTGGTTTAACAGGGATCCAAGTGAGTCTGCTAGGTCATGTTTTAAGTTGTTTAAAAAGGCAACCTGGGATGTTGTCTGGTACCACTGATGCCGTGTTTTTGACCTTGAAGAGTGCTGAAATGACCTGCTCTCTTGAGATAATAGGCTGAGGAATGGTGGCAGGTATACTTTGGGGGGTGACTTGAGGGACAGGGGTGAATTCCACTCCAAATCTGTCAGCTAGCAGGTTGGCTATTACTCCCAGTTGAGTAGGAGTGGCATTATTCACAACCAGTTCAGCACATAGCTGGGTATTCCCTTTTAGATTTCAGATGTAGTTAAAGAATGCCTTGTGATTATCTTTAGCTAGGGAGGCTATTTTTTGCTTCATAATTAGTTTTGGAGGACTTGACAAGGTCTCTAGTTTATTTGTTTAAGCTAGAGAGGGATTTTTTCCTCTGCTGTACCAGTTTCCTCTTGTTCTTGGACATTAGTTTCTTTCTCTTGTTGTATAGCCTATTTAGACTAGGGGTCCACCAGGGTGGCTTGTTTTTTTTTTGACAACACCTTGTTTTAATATAGTTAGGTACAGCCGATTCTATACAACTGCTTAAACAGTTACACAGGGCATTAGTGTACACCTGTGCATAGGAGTCCATGTTATCTGCATTCAAGGGGGCTTTGAAACGTCTTATACCATCACTTAGTAGAAGGTAGTTTGTCTTTGAAAAATTCTTAAGCATTTTTGAGATTGATGGGGTATCTGGTCTTATACTTACATTGAATGAAACTGATTTATGATCCAATCTTACTAAGGAGGGCATCACAAGGGGCAGGGAGTGCGATGCCCTCTCATATTAGTGAGTACTATGTCCAGAACATTTGAGCCTCTATGTGGGTGTGCTGACCAGCTGGTCGACAATTTGCATTGACAAAGTACAAGAACCTCTGAACCAGCATGTTTGTGGCTGTGTATGTTTTCCAGTCAATTGTAGGATGCCTCTCTACTAGACAAACCCTTGCAACTACCTTTTTATTACCCTCTCTCCTTTATGGTGCCCCTCTCCTCACCAATATCCGAAATTCTACAAAATCCAAACTTGCTGTGTGTTACAACAGAATAGCAAAATATGCCACTAAGGCCACATTCTCATCCCACCATTGTAAGTCAATGCAACAATTAGGGTGGCTGGAACTCCCCCACCATCTCTCATTCACCCAACTAACTACTGTGCACAAAATAATCTACAGACCCACAGACTGTCCTGCTCTCTCAACTCTACTTGCCAAATACCATTCCAGCAGGCATCTAAGATCTGAAAATCATCTACTTCTAAAAGTAGATAAGCCCACCTTACCTGCTGGTCAACTCCTCTATGCCTTCACCGTCGCCAAGCTGTGGAACTCACTTCCGCCTTCTATAAGAAACACAGGCAGCACCACCACTTTCAAACAAATGCTGAAAAATCATCTCAACTCTTCCTGGCTATGTTCCTGCACTATAACCTAACCTCTTCACTCTCCTTATATTATTACTAAACTCCTAAGTCTTTTGCTACTAGTGACTGATGATATTTTCTCCATATTTATTTTTATCTCCACTTGTTGATTCTGGTACAATAATACAGATCTCCGTTTATACCAATCTGATTGAATTCATTGAATTCTGTTTTAATGTATATTTTCTGTATATATTGCTGTAATCAAACAAACTAGATTCCTGCTTTTATGTATATATTCTGTATATGTTACTATATTTACCATCTGTAACACTGTTTCTGCTTCTGTACTAATTAATGTTTATATTTTTTCTGTATCTCATTGGAGCTTTTCTCCCCAGGCATCCACTTAAAATGGGCTCTTTTAGGCCCAGTGGACTTATCCCGGTAAACAAATGCAATAAATAAATAATAAATCACCCACGAGTAAGGTGTCGGGCTGTATTGGAAATGACTCCAGTATGTGGTATGCTTTTCCTGTTACATGGTGGGGAATAAGAAGTTATGTACCTACCATAACGTTCCATGTTAGTTGTCTTCTCGCCTTCTTTCTTGCTGGTTGGGTTCGGAGCAGATCCTCGGCTCCGACTCGGCCATCTTCAAAAGCTCGAGAGCTGCTTACTGGCTCGAGTCCCCCCTAAATCCCATGACGCCTGGTGCTAGATACCAAGATCTCGTCTGGTAAACCTAACTACAGACATAATAACAATTATAATAATAGCAATACAGTAAACTGTAGTAGGGTGCATGAACCTACTGGAGAGACTGATAGTGAGAAGTAATAACCAGAGAAAACTCAGCCAGTGATAAAGGAACTCTTCTCTGTCTACTAGGATAGGGGGATGGAGGGTGGGACGCAAGAAAGAAGGTGAGAAGACAACTAACATGGAACATTATGGTAGGTATATAACTTCTTAATGTTGTGTATCTCACCTTTATTCTTGCTGGTTGGGACAGCGTCCCTAGCACCTCAATCCTGGGTGGCTCATCGGAACAGACTCTTCAGAACAGTGGAACCAAAATCAGCTCTGCTCCTGGAGGCCACATCCAGCTTATAATATGAAATGAAGGTATGAGGATTGGCCCATGTAGCTGCCACACAAATAGTTTCCATTGGCAATATTACCTGAAATGCCATGGAAGTAGCTAGAGCTCTGGTGGAGTGACCTTTTGGTTTAGCAGGAAGCTCTTTATTCCTTAACTGATATATAAATGTAATAATGGACGTCAACCACCTAGATAAGGTTACTTTCGACACCGGTATACCTTGTTTACCCTCAGCATAGGACAGGAACAACTCATCTGAATTTCTGATTTGCTTGGTTCTATGCAAGTAAAAACGTAATTGTCTATGAACGTCCAACTGATGTAATTTGTATTCAGTTTTGTTGGAATAATTTGGAAAAAACACAGGTAGGTCAATGGACTGATTCAAATTAGTATCAGAAGCAACCTTTGGAAGAAAGGAAGGGTTAGTCCGAAGAGAAACTATCATTGTGAAAAATTAGGTAAGGAGGATGAACGCAAAGAGCCTGAAGTTCAGAAACTCTTCTAGCTGACATAATTGCAACCAGTAGAAGGGTTTTCCAAGAAAGAAACTTCAAAGAACAAGAAACTGCAGGTTCAAAGGGGGGCAGTATCAGGGAAGCTAAAATAAAAATCAGATCCCATGGAGGCGGGGGATCTCTTACTGGGGGCCCGAGTAGAGTGGTCCCTTTAAGAAATGCTTTACAAAGCTTATGGGACATGATGCTTGCATCAGCTAGGCCCGTATGAAAGTTTGAAATTGCAGCTAGCTGAACTCTAATCGTGGCAGAAGAGGATCCAACTTGAAAAAGTTCCGCTAGAAATTCTAAGATATGGTGTACAGGTGCTGAAAAAGGATCTATATTCCTGGTCTCTGCCCATAAGGAAAAACGTTTCCACTTACTAGTATAAGTTTTTCTAGTGGCAGACTTATGAGAAGACAAGATGATTTCACGCACCGAGTGGGAGATGTTGGAAAGCCTGGCTAAGGTCGGAAGTGGAGCAACCAAGCAGTGAGCTGGAGAGATTGAAGAGATTGGTACAGCCCGCCCGATTGATGGATCAGGAGGTCTGGAAGTGGGTCCAGGGCTGCTCCAGAAGGTGATAATGCAGGAACGGGAACCAAATTTGTCGAGGCTAGTAAGGAGCAATGAGGATCATCTTGCATCCCAATGTGGTAGCTTTCTGTATTAATTTGGGAATCAGGGGAAATGGAGGGAATGCATAAAGAAGTCCCTGAGGCCAATCGTGAACTAGAGCGTCTCTGGGGAAGTGTCCAGGAAGAGGGAGGAGAGAGAAGAAATTGTCGCACTTGCTGTTGAAGGGGGTGGCAAAAAGGTTGCAGCAAGGCTGACCCCATCTGAGGAAGATTTTGTCCACCGCAGTCCGAGAGACCACTCGTGAGGCAAGAGAATTGCTCTGCTCATCCTGTCTGCTATAACGTTGGACTTCCCAGGGATGTGCGCTGCTATCAGAAACCGTTGGGAAGAGATCGCCCACTGCCAGAGTCTGAGTGCTTCTCGACATAAGGGGTAGGACTTGGTTCCGCCCTGCTTGTTGATGTACCATACTACTGACATATTGTCTGTTTGAATTGCAATGGTCCCAGTGGGAAGAGAGTTCTGAAGAGCTTGCAATGATAAAAGCACGGCCCTCATCTCCAAGATGTTGATATGCAGATAGTACTCATGAGGCTGCCAGGTGCCTTGGACTGTTCTGCCCTGAAAATGCCCCCTCCACCTGATCAGGGAGGCATCCGTGGTCACTGTAGCTACTGGAGGAGGAAGAACAAATGGTCTGCCCTGGTGTAATGATGGGGAAACCATCCACCAAACAAGTTAGTTTTTGCATGACTGTGTGATCATTATCATGTGAGACATTGGGAGTTGCTGGAAGGATCATTGTGTGAACACAGCATCCACGGAAGAATCCTCATGTGAAAATGTGCAAGGGGGACTAGTATGATGGCCGCTGCCATGAGACCCAATGTTCTTAGGATGAATCTGGCCTGAATTTTTTTGCATCCTAATAAGACCTGCACGTCGTTGAATGTCTTAACACTCTGTCTAATGGAAGTCTCGCCGACATGTCCTTTGTATTTAAGTTTGCGCCTATAAAGGTGATAGATTGACAAGGCGACAATGCAGACTTTTCGAAATTTATTGTGAAGTCTAGTTTGGAGCAAGTTTGGATGGTGTAGTCTCTGGCTCACAGCAGGTGATGCCTGGTGGTTGCAGTAAGGAGCCAGTCGTCTAAATATGGAAAAACCTGGAATCTTTGCCGTCTCAGGTGAGCGGTAACTACTGCCAAACATTTGGTGAAAACCCTGGGGGCTGTGGTGAGACCAAAGGGCAGAGCTCTGAACTGATAATGACTGGCTCCCAGCCGGAAGTGAAGGAATCTTCTGGAGCGTCTGTCCATTTTGATATGGTAGTACGTGTCCTGAAGATCTATGGAGCACATCCAATTGTCCTGACCCAGAAAGGGTAAAATGGACTGTAGCATGACCATTCAGAATTTCGTTCTTTGAACAGACCTGTTTAGTCTGCTGAGATCCAGAACGGGTCTCCAGTCCCCTGTCTTTTTTGGGACCAAAAAGAACCTTGGGTAAATTCCGTATCCTTGTTGGTCTGCTGGGATTGACTGGATGGCTCTTTCTTAGCAGTTTTGAAATTTCTTGAACTGCTTGATCCCTTAGATTGGGTGGAACATCTGGAAGGGATTTGTTGGGAATGTGTGGAGTGCGAAGGAAGGGGATTTTGTAGCCTTCAGATATGAGACAGTACCCATTTGTCTTGTGTTATACTTTGCCAGGCTTTTGGGTACAGCGAAAATCTTCCCCCGACTGCCTCCGAAGGTGGACAGCCGGTCAGCACTTCAGGGATGCTGGAAGGGCTCGTCGGAGAAAGATTCTCTTTGGCCCTGATTTTGCGGACCCCCTCTGCCCCTAGGGCGGCGTCTATTGTTGTTCCCTCCTCTGCCCCTGGAGGGGAACTCTCCACGTGTGTCAGGCACGGCTCCTTGGGATTTCCGGAACCACATCTTCCCACTCTTCTGACCCTTGGAATATGGTCTTGAAGGAGTTGAAAAACGGACTCCCACAGCAGAGAGAGTCTTGCCTTCCTGTTCACACCTGGTAAAGGTATCCTTCACCTGTGGTCCAAACAGAGCAAAACCATCAAAGTTGGTGAAAGATGCCCTGAAGGGTTCTGCAAAGTTGCATAACCGCATCCAAGCGTGCATCCTCAAAGCCACGCCTGTGCCTGCGGCCCTACTCGTGCCATACGCTGCATAAGAGATGAGCCACATGGAGGAGTTTACTACCAAATTAAGAGGCAACCTTAGCCTGGGCCCCCGCAGCTGATGGATCTTGAACGGTATCTCCTAGCTCTTTAAAGGAGATCCCTTTGAAGGCGGGTAAAGTGGCACAAATAGTTCAATGACCTCATGGAGAAGGTCGCTGAGGAAAACATCCACTTACCATATCTGTCCATCGTCCTAGATTCCTTATTAGGGGGATGGACAAAGAAGTTTCAGCCAACTCCTTTTTTGTGGCCGCTGCTACCACCATGGCATCAACAGGAACACCCTTGGTCAGAAATTGCTTGTCTTGTGGGGCGGTAATAAATTTTGTGGGCCTGCGGGGAGTTGGTTCCATTGTGTCTGGAGCTGACCACGCCTTTTGAGTCACCACAGACATCAGTGGATCAAAAGGCGGAGACACCCAAGAGGTCGTGGGTCAGGATCCAAACGTGTCCAGGAATGCCGACTCATCCTCGGAAGGGTTAAGGGTAGTCCAGTTCCCCCTCTGCCTAAGAATCTCAAGGATATCTGAGAAGGAGACATCCTCAGAGTGGGATCTTGGGGACCCTTCTGACTCCTCCAAGTCGTTATCTGAAATGACAGACTCAGGGGAGTCAACATGCTTCCTCTTGCATTTCCTCTTTCGAGGGGGCTCCTCTGAATGAACGGGGAGACCTTGGAAGAGGAAGATACACCCAATGGGGTGCCCTGGAGCACTTGTTCCCCACGCTTGGGGTCTGGAGGAGGGGCAGGAGCAGGCACCATGGGGGGAAGAGCCGATGAGGCTGACCATGAGGCTGACTCAGATGCCAGCACACTCCTCATGACCTCGAAGGCACCCCTTCCCGATATCGGAGAAGGCTCTGGCTCCGAAGAGACCGGAATCCTCCCTGGCACCAAGAGAGATGGCTCCAAAGCCGATGTAGGACCCGCACTCACCTGCGCCGAAGCTTCGAGGGGGAGAACTGGGTTGGACAAGGGTCCGATGCCACTCGCCGACGAGGGAGTCCCGGTGCCCAGATCCATCCAAGGACGGCACCATGGAAGAGATCAGAGCAGATGACGGAACCGAAAGGGGAGGTATCTGTGCTGATGGTCCCACGATCCCAGCCTCAGCATGCTCCGGCTCAGAGCTCAAGGGATGAGTCGAAGGAGGAACTACTGCAGATATAGGTAGAGCCGAACCCTGATGAGGGGGGCTGGATAGCATTTTAGCCAGGGCCTGCGATTTTAAAAGCCTGCTCACCACTCTCTCCAAATCATGGTCAGATAGTCTAGACGACCAAGAAGAGTGTGATCGATGACTTCTCTCCAATTGCAATAAAGGCGACCCCGGAGCCGAATGAAATCAACTCTAAGGATGGTGATCTGGAACGTTTTCGACTCCCTGACGGTTCCGACAGAAGAGTTGGGGCCGACTGGGAGATAGGTACTTCAGTTCCAGTCCAAACCGAAGTTGAAGCAGACGCCACACCCGACGACGGCTCCGAACTGGGAGCCTGTGGCTTGGAAGGTTTCACTGACTGAGTCTTGGCCGGTGATCCTTCAGGTTTAAGCAAACCTCTAAGGATAAGCTTATTCCTACGCTCCTGCAGGACTCTTGGACTAAAGGCGTGACACATCGAACAAGAGTCCTGCAGGTGTAGGGCATCCCAAGCAATAGACACAAGAAGTGTGACCATCTGTCAGTGACATTTTCTGACAACATGAGTCACACTTCTTGAATCCCGACACTTTCGTGTCTTTAGACATTCCTGTAAAGGAAAAAAAAAATCAAAATACAAAGAAAGTACTAAGGGAAGTTGGTAACTAGAAAAAACACACAGTCCACACAAGTTACCACACCCTAACAGCACACACACTTTATAATACAAGAAAAGCTAAACGGACGTACAACTACCACAATTTCTATTGAAAAAAAGTTTTCTACTTTAAAAAAGGAAACAAGGTAAGCCTCTAACTGAAACTGCTTACCTTAAAGAGGAAAACGGGCGTGTGGGAGGGGGAGGAAAACTCTCTAAGAAGAAAAACGAGTTTTCAAGGGGGATTAAACACTAACAAATACCTACAGAAACTACAAATATGTATGAACACTAAATATTCTAACTAATAATATACAAAAATGTTCTAAATATATATCAATAAATGGGGAAAAAAAAAACACTGGCAGACTCACCACACCAAGGTTAAGTGTCAGGAACAAATACCACTGCTTGCAAAATATAAAAATCTCCTTTAATGTAAACTGCAGAAAAAATGAGCACTTTCGCATGTCGTACTGCACGCTTCTTCAGATCTATTTTACTATATATCAATAAAGTGAAAAAATACGACTTGAGCCAGTAAACGCAACCTCGTAGCAGAAGCGGCAAATGAGATCTGGGTATCTAGTGCCAGGCATCATGGGACATAGGGGGGCCTCGAGCCAGTAAGCAGCTCTCGAGCTTTTGAAGATGGCCGTGTCGGAGCAGAGGATCGGCTCTGAACCCAACCAGCAAGAATGAAGGCGAGATAGACAATTTAACATCCTATAGCTAGCTATGATATGGTAGGGCACTTTGCCTATAGTTAACTGGACATAGAGTAGCTCAAGGGTCATACTGTTTAACCAGTCTAGAGGTGTATTTAGCCTTAATAAAGATGGATACACCTCCTCCTTTGGCTCTTTCATGCTCAGTTTGTTGTCTGAACATATGGAAAGCATTGCAGCCCTGCATGTCTGGGGTCCTTCCAACTTCCAAAGTGAGGAGTGCTTCCAGGGAGTGCAATTCCTTGTTTACACTCCTATCATTAAGCAGTTGGACCTTAAGTTTATCTAAAGAGGATTTTGTTACGTTAGGTTGGTTATTCTGACACTCCCTAAAAAAGGCACAATAGGGGGTGGCTAATGCCTTTCCCAGTATCCAAAAGCCTTGAGTAGACAGGTGCAGACTATCTCTGGCAAAGCAGCATGGCCTGTCGACCATGTCTTCCCAGGCTCACAGTTTTTTTTTTTTAAACACAGTCATTGAATTATCTATTCACTTGCAACACAGGCATATTTACATTTATACAAAAGTAATCAAACTGTATTAACAAAATAATATTAACAAACATCATACTTAACATATATTGCTATATATCATATAACCTAAACAACATTACATAAAATTATTCAAGTCCTGCCCCCTTTTTTTTTAAAACAAGAAACATTTATTAAAGCATCACTTATAAGCAATCCTACATTAATATAAATGAAAATAAACCACACTGACACAATCCTAGTTGCAAGCATTTTACATCATAGACTATACGGACACACTCCCAGTTGCAAACATTATAGATCGCTTATAATCTACCCAATCATTTCCAAACATTACATAGCTCATTTAAGTCCTGCCTTCTTTTAAACCTTATTCCTCCCCTGTATGTATTGTTTCCAGAATTCCCATTTTTTTCCTATGTAATTTGCTTCTACCCTTTTCTAAATATCTTAATTCCAATTGTTTTCTCTCTGTTACTAAATTCACTACTTCTAATAAAGTTGGTTAAAATTTTGATTCCATTTTCAATTGCTTTTTTGGCAGCCGCCATAATTAGACACAGCAAGGCCTAATCGTATCTGGGCAATTCCAATTCTGTGTCATAGCTCAGAAAAATCATCTCTCGTTATGCCAATCCACACACCCAGCATCACTGACAGTGCATCCTGCATGGAATCCTTAAAAGTCTGCCAAACCCACTGCACTCCCAAAAATTATGTTCCCAAGTACCTCTGTTCCCTGTCACACCAAAATTTGCTGTCTACCTGATGAAAAATTCTCTAGCGTCTACCTGGGGTATAAAAATATCTATGCAAACATTTCCAAGCAAAAATTCTAGATCTTCTAGATTTTGTTGCATAGTTGGGAGACATTCATATGGCCTCCCATTGTTTCTTTGTGAATTGCTTATCCAGTCCCTTCCCAATCCTTTCTAACCTCCTCTGATTGATTCTTACAGTTATTATGCAATATTTTATATGCTCTACTAATTATTCCTTTTTTAGTGGCAGCTTCTGTTCTAGATTCTACTGAACCTCTACCAGTTCTGGTCTTTCATTTAGGACCCCCCCTCCCATTTCTCTTTGCATATACTCTGATATCAATCCTTGATAAGGAAGGCAATCTGTAACCTGCAGTCCAAATAAATTCTTGGCCTTTTCCCATTCTATTACCTTTCACACTCTAGTTATTTGCTCCCAGTACCTTGGTTTCTTAGCCAGTCTTCTCCAATAAATTCCAGCCCCCTATTACCTACTGACTATATCCCTAATTGCAGTCACCCCTATCAGCATAATCTCCTTTCTTAGAATACTTTGCTACTTTATGGATATAATATTCTGTATGATTATTGTTATTCTCCTTAAAGGCCAAAATCACAGTCTCTCCTTGTTTATTGAGCTTCCCCCCTTGTTTTATCATCATCTCTTTCCACTTTAAATTAGTTTTCTGCTTGTGCTATGTATAGGAGCCTTAACTATGTAGCTGTGAAATGCCCCTTCAAATCGGGTAATCCCAATCTGCTCTGTTCAACTGGAAGAATCAACTTCTCACTCGACTGTTGCCATCTTCCCTTCCCAGATGAAGTCCTTCAGCTCTTTATTAATTACTATTCAAAACTTCTCCTCTGGTTGACAAAAATATGCCTAACCTGTGTACAAGACTAAAGGGATTAAACATTTTCACTGCTTGTATCTTACTATCCATATAAAAAAAAGCTTCCATTTTCTCAGTTTTTGTATTATCTTTCTTTAGTCTCTTCCCACATATCATTAGCTGCCACACCAGAATAATTTTTAAATCCATTCTCCTAAATACTTAATCATGTCCCCATAAATGCTGATATTGCTGAAAATTTGTGCGCGAGTACAAAATTTACCACTATTGCTTTTGTTTTAGTTTCATTAATTTTGCATTCCAAAAAGATTTGAAACAGCCTCAGAATGTTCCACAATACTGTAATATCACTTTCTGGTTTTGTCCAGTATAAAATAGCATCTGCGAATAGAGCCAGTTTTTCTTGACTAGCATATCAATTATATCGTTTAACTTATAAGTCTCTTATTTTCTTTGCCAGTGGTTCTAAATGTAATGCAAATAAAGGGGAGAGAGGACACCCCTGTCTGGTTTCTCTGCTCAAGCAGAAATTATCAGAAAGGACTCCACCCACTTAAACTTTCACCTCCGATCCCTCATATATCCTCCTAATCAACCTTATATTTTTTCAGGAAATGCAAATACTTCCATTACCCTGCTCAAAGTCCCAGTTTACTCTGTCTAATGCTTTCTCTGCATCAAGACCCACCAATAACAATGGTATTTTCTTACATTATGCTTTCCTCTGGATCATCAATGTTCTGTTAGTGTTGTCAAATGTTTGCCTCCCCTTCACAAAACCACACTGATCCACATCTCTCAATTTTGGCATTATTTTATCATTTTAGCTACTTATAGATGTGAACACTATATAATCATGGTTTAGTATTGAAATGGGTCTGATGGAACTTTACCCTCTTTAGGTATTACAGCTACCACTGATTTCTTCCAGGATATTGGCACTTCTCCTCCTCTTAAAATACTGTTAACAAAACCTTCCAGATCTTCATCAGTGTTTGCCCTCCTAGCTTCCAAAGTTACACAGGAATACCATCTATTCCTGGGGACTTTCCTGCAGACTGGTTATACATCAAAATTTTTATCTTATCTCCTCCTATCCTAACCTTTAGTAATGGAGTCTCATCTACCTTTAACCTTAGCATACTTAATTCTTCCATAAACATTCCCATTTGTATCTTTTCTTTATTTCAGTATTTCTCTGCTTTATACAGATTTTCACAGAATTTCAGAAATATTTCTAATACCTCTACAGGATCTCATTATCTTCCTTGCAATAGGCTCCCTAAGCTTGACAACAACCCTTTCAACTTTCTGTTGCCAGAGTCACTGTGCTAAAAGTTTTTTTGATCTACTGTTATCAAAAAACAGTTGCTTAACAGCAATATTTCTAAACTTGTGTATATTATCGAGGTAATCCCTTATTTTCTGCCTAGCATTCTGCAGTTGATCCTCTTCCTGTTCTATGAGATTCCCCCTATTCTGCAATACTTTAACATTTGTCAGTCCCTCTAAATAATTCTTGTTACTTTTACTTCTTAACGACAGCTGCCTTTTTATTTACACCCAACTCCACCTTATCCCACTCCCCATCTATATTTTTCAGAAGAAATTTCTATCCTCTCTAATAGCTCCTGAATAATCTCTACTACCCATTCCTTAAATTCCTCTCTTTTCAATAGATGGGTGGGAAAGTGCCAGTATCTCATTTTTATTTCATTACCCTGTGTTTTTATTTTAGTCATTATTGGCTCATGATTTGAAATAGTTATTGGGTGCATATCAAGACCTTCGATTAAATGCACATGTTCCTCTGAAATGTAAATTCTGCCTAGCCTAGACCAGTTTTTATATCTTGGGGATTAATATTCAAATCCACTCTGAACTCCTATTACTGAATTCACATCTTCCATGCCAAATTTTCATAGATTTCTTCAAAAATCTACCCTCCTCTGTTATACCTTCCCTTCTGAGTCCCCCAGACGTATCTTCACTGTTGCATTCCAGTCCCCACCCAAGAAATATTCCTTGCTGAAAACTGATTTCTCACAAAATGTTCTTAAGCTCCACTATAGCAGTTTTAGGTGAAATATAAATACATGCCAGTGTAATCCTCCATCCTTGCCAGCAGCCCCTTAGTACAACTCTGCCATTATTAGCTTTTTTATCGTCTTCTATCACTATTGGAGCACCTTGTGCAATTAATATAAGTGCTCCTCTTTTCCTTTGTCCCATGTATTCCATTGAATAACCATCCTGAAAAACCTTCTTTATCAAATTCACATGTTCAGCTCTTTGTGTGCGTCACCTGCAACATAGTTATTTGCACACTACATTTTTAATATAGTTCACTTTTCTTTTTATTTTTCTACGAGACCGTTGACATCTAAATACATTACAAAAGCATCACTGTATTAAAATGTTACTATTCCCACCTTTTATGTATAAAACCTTTTTTGTTAAATGTCTAGTTCCTGCTTTTGTGTTACATGCATACGCTGTTTGATATGACAAGAAATGACTGTACAAAAGTTCGACCTATTTGAGCCTGTGTCACATCTTAGAAAACTTTGTTTTATTGAAAGCTCTCAAAAAAAAAAAAAACACACCCCCCATACTCCCCTAAAACCTATTAACTTAATACTAACAAACAAAACTATGTTCATCTTCAAATACTGAAGTTTTACTCTACTAATAGGAACAAAAGTTCCAAACTGACAGCCACACTCAGACAAGAGTTAACCTAAAAGAAAGGTTAAACATACTGAGGCTGACAGATATTAGATTTCCTTGGACTGACACCAGAAGCTAAGCCAACTGTTAAAAGTCAATCATTTTTGTTTGTATTGCAGTGTCATCCTTGGAGAAGGTAGAATGCTGTTGAAGGCTAGGCTTATACCTCCTTGTGACACGTAATCTGAAAGCTCAGTCCTGTCTCTCTTCATATAGTCCAGTGAGGTATGTCTCAAGTCAGTCACTCCCACATGGACTATGATGGGAGTCATACTGGTACTTGTGGGTGAGTAACTTGAATGCTTGAGTGATTTGACGGATCCCAGGCATCTAATAGTCAGCTAACGGTAACCTGCTCCTTATCTATCCTGGTGAGGGGAACATCCTTCTGTCTCACAATGGAGTTACCTATGACCAATACATTAGGTTGTGTGGTTTTATGCCTTATGGGCTTATTTGTTGAGACGTGTGTGTTGTTTTTTTTCATTGTTGCATGTGCAAGTGTTTTAAGTATGGAAAGCCTCTGATCTTTTGGTAAGTTACTACCGAGTACCTCTGCACATGCGAGTTTGTGTGTTGTGTCCTTTAGTTTTGGATGTGTGTGTGTGCTGCCAACCTGTTTAGCATTTGATATGTTCTTATGTGAGAGTCTTGCCTCCAATGTCATAGTGTAATTACATCTCTCACATACAGAATTTGTTTCAGGAGTAAGTGGTTGTCAGTACATGAGACAATTGCTACGTTGCCTCAGGATGCCCACATCCATCAGGCTGGCCAAGAAATGATGGAAAACTGCCCATCCATGATAGTTGGCTCTTACTGTATGTTTGATTAGAGAAGGGAATGAGTTAGACAGAATTGTGTTGGTAGCGCCAAGACTACAAGCGGAACCTAGGAATGTATGCTTTGTGTAGGCTAAGGTTGATCAATAAGGCAACTCTGCTCAGTGCTCAATTGAGTTGCTCCCAGAGTAGCAAAAAAGCTTGGAAGGGTTTCACTGACAGATGTTTAGGGAAAAACTGAGCTTCTAGGGTTTTGCATCTCTACAAGGCAGTGCCAACCACCACTGAGTGAAGAGCAGACCCTGCAAATGCAAGGCCTAAATACAAGCAGAGAAAAATGTTTTAAGTTAACTACCAATCAGGAAAGCATACAAGCCCCTCACCAGCGATCCCCAACTCAGACAGGCCACAAGGGTGCAGAAAAAAGTACAGTTTTGTACCTACCATAAATGTAGATGTTCGAGGATCCACATTGCTGCAGTCCTAACTATTGGGGTAGTCCGCTGTCCAGTCGGCCTGAATACCAAAGTATATGGCTGACGTCGGTCAGGGCGCATTAGACTGACGTCAGTACGTCAGGGTACTAATGCGCATGACCGACGTCATATCCTCAGTCTTTTCTTGCCCCAGATGTCAGAAGACCCTGAAAAGCTAAGGCCAAAACCAAAAATTCCAAACATACCTGCACCAAAAATATGTACAATATATACAAAATTACCAGAATATAACCTCACCTACACAACCACCCTTAAACACAGAGGGAAGGAGGGAGGGTAAATTGGACTGCAGCAATGTGGATCCTCGAACATCTACATTTATGGTAGGTACAAAACTGTACTATGTTCTTCATTCCACATTGCTGCAGTCCTAACTATTGGGTAGAATCCCAAAGCAGAGGTAAGGGAGGCTGGCAAATCATAAGGAAGCAGGAACTGACAACATGCCTTGCAAAATAGCTGTGGCAAAACCAGCCCTAGACTTAGAGTAGAGAGGAAGGTGATAATGCTTAGAGAAAGTATGCACTGAACTCCAAGTAGCTGCCTCCAAAATATCCTTAGTGGCCACCCCCTTAGAAATGCTGTAGAAGTGGCAGTAGCCCTAGTGGAATGAGGCCTAATTCCAGCTGGAATCTCCTTGCCATGATGGGAATAACAAAATGCAATGCAAAACCCAATCCACCTAGAAATAGTTTGTTTTGACACAGGCTTGTCCTGCGAACCCAAAGCAAAAGAAACAAACAACTGCTGAGACTGCCTAAAATCCTTAGTCCTGCTCAAATAATAACGCAATTGCCTGTGTACATCTAAAGTGTGCAAAATCTTTTCCCCTTTATTTTGGGGATCTGCATAAAAAGTAGGCAAATGAATAGTTTGGTTTAAAGCCACACTAGAAACCACCTTAGGCATAAAGGAAGGATTAGTGCGTAAAGATACCCTATCCTTATGAAAAATCAAAAAGGCTCTACCGCCATAAGGGCCTGCAACTCAGAAACCCTTCTTGCAGAAGTAATGGCCAACAAAAAAGCAGTCTTCCATGACAAATATTTCAATTCAGCAGTAGCCGAGGCTCAAAGGTTGTAGAGTAAGTTTCTCCAACACAAAATTGAGATCCCAAGCAGGAGTAGGAGCTCTACATGGGGGTCTTATATTCTTTGCCCCTCTAAGAAATTGCTTGAACAAAGGATGCGAAAACAATGGTGGGTCACAATCATAGTGAGCTGAAATTGCTGCAGCATGAATCTTAATGGAAGAGAAAGACAAACCTTTGTCCAATAACTCAGTAAGATATTGAAGAGCCACACTCAAATTAGGCTCAGAAATCTCCAAATTGTTTGCTGCACTCCAAAATAAAAATCTCTTCCATTTTTCTGCGTACACTTTCCTTGTACTAGGTCTTCTGGCTTCCATAATCACATTTAAAACTTGTTGAGGAAGTTGAGACCTGCTGTCTTTCAAAACAGAATATGCCAGGCTGTTAGATGAAGAGATTGAAGCTTGACATTGAGCAGGTGACCGTCCCTCTGAGACAACAGGTGTGGAATCAAGGGTAAAGGCCATGGAGGCTTCCTTACCAGACTCCTCAGTAATGGGTACCAGTGCTGCCGAGGCCAATCTGGAGCTATTAAAATCATCATTGGCTTGTCTTGTCTGACCTTTAGAAGCACCTTTGGGAGAAGAGGCAGAGGTGGAAAAGCATACACATGAAGATTTTTCCAACTGAAAGAAAGAGCATCCACTTTCCAAGCTGTGTGATGAAACCTCTTTGTGCAAAACTTTGGCAGCTGGTGGTTTAGTGGAGAAGCGAACAGATCTATGTCTGGAGTTCCCCATGACACTGTCAATTTTTGAAATACATGAAGATCCAATTTCTACTCGTGGGGATCCATGATTTGTCTGCTTAACACATCTGCTAAGGAGTTCTGTGCTCCCGGCAGAAACCTTGCCTGAAGAGTTAGTTGCAAGCTGAGCGCAGTCTCCCATAAAATCATTGCTTGCCTGCACAATGGGTAAGAATGTGTTCCCCCTTGTTTGTTGATGTACCACATGACAGTTGTGTTGTCTGTTAGAATCAACACCTGCCCTGGAAGAAGTAACTCCTTGAAAGCCATTAATGCAAACTGGACTGCTAACATCTCTTTCATGTTGATATGTAGATGCTGTAGTCTGGCAGGCCACTTGTCTTGTATCCACTTTCCATTTAGATGAGCTCCCCAAGCAATGTCTGAGGCATCTGTCGTTAGAATCTGACTCGCCTCTGGCCGGGTCACAGAGAGTCCCTTGTTTAGGTGACATTCCTGAGCCCACCACAAAAATTCCTTTTGAATGCAAGGTATTATTTGAATGACAGTGTCCAAATCCTGGCAGTGCTGTGTCCATACATTTTGAGATACCATTGCAGCTTCCTCATATGCAGTTTGGCATTGGGAAGCACCAGAATACAAGATGCCATGAACCCTAAGGCTTGAAGGACTGTCCTTGCAGTCAGCCTGGACTGAAGAGATAGTTGATGGAAGTAACTGGAAAGATTCTTTTGTTTGTCCGGGGTTAAAAGGCCATCTGGGCTGCTGTATTCAGTCTCACACCCAGAAAGCACATGTCTTGAGAGGGTACTAGACTGGACTTTATTTCGTTCACAGAATACCCTAGGCATCTTAGCACTGCTATGACATAATCCAAATGCTGTAGAAGGTCTTCCTTTTCTTGAGCTAGAATCAGGCAGTCGTCCAAGTAAGGATAGATTTGAATTCCTTTTAGCCTGAAGTAAGCTATCACTGGAGCCAGAACCTTTGTGAATACTCTGGGCAGTGGATAAGCCAAAGGGCAATGCAGAGAACTGATAATGAGAATTTCCAGCTCGAAAACGCAGATACTTCCTGCAACTTAGTCTTATAGGCACATGAAGGTAAGCTTCCTTGAGATATAAAGTTACCATCCAGTGATCCTTGCCCAGCAGAGGTAAAAGCTGTTGTAACGTCAACATTTTGAACTTGGGAATGTCCAGATAAGTGTTGAGGATAGATAAATCCAAAATTGGCCTCCACGTGTTCCCCTTCTTCGGTACTAGGAACAGGCGAGAATAAAATCCTAGGCCCCTTTCTGGCACAGGAACTGGCTGAATGGCCCCTATGTGGAGCAACAGAGAAATTTGCTTGTGAGCCTCTTGTCTTTGTAGAGGAGGAATGTCTGGCATGCCTTTGAAAGGAGGCATGGTATGGAAATAAAACCTGTAACCGTGGTGAATGATATCCAGAACCCATCTGTCTTGGGTAATTAAATCCCAATTTTCTTTGAAAAGAGACAGCCTTCCTCCCAAAGGTGCTGCCAGGCGAGAATGTACTGGCAGCTGAAAAGGCAGGTCATTGGGTCTGCTTACGAAAGGACTGATCCCTGCCCTCACCAGAAGTCTGAGCAGGGGAACTCCCTGTCCTAGGCCTAAAAGAACCTTGAGCTCTGCCCCTACCACGTCTAGACCTACCCCTAGACTGGGAATCATAAGCAGGATAAGTCCATCCCTTAGTAGGCCAATTTCTACTAAACTTCGGAGGCTGCACCTGCAAAAAATCCTTAACAGTTTGCATAGACTTAGCCTTGTCCTCCATTTTCTTTAAGACTGCTTCCACAGGCGAACCAAACAACACATCAGACTGCAAAGGAGCATCCAAAATCCTTTTTTTAACATGCTCAGCTAAATTCTGATCTCTCAACCAGGCATGCCTACGAAGAGCAGAACCAGTGGCAGCCACCCTCGAGGAGGCCTGCACAGCATCAAAACCACATTGCAAGGAATGTTTACCCACCTGTTCAGACACATGAACTAAATCCTGCAACTCTTTACACTCAATACCTTCTGCCAGAGCATCCACCTTAGATTTCAATTGTGAAAGGAGATAATTCTGATATTTTAACATGTGAAACTGACAATTCAACGCCCTCATGGCTAAAGTGGAAGAAGTATACACTTTCTTTCCCCATCTATCCAAAGCCCTTGCCTCTTTATCAGGAGGAACAGGATTTTTAACAACAGAGGCCTTCACACCTTTAGGCCCCTGAGAGACAGTTTCGGGTCTGCCCTAGGACTCTTAAAAGATACTTATGAGCTTCAGGCACCCTATAGTACCTATCCGGTTTAACTGGGGCAGGAGGCAAAGAATCAGGATTGAGGGAAGCCTCTGCAAAAACATCTTCCACCACATTCAGAACAGGAGGTATAGCTAAAGGCCTATGCTGGGGTAAAACAAGAATTCCCTAAGCCTCTTCTTGGAATCAGAGAAATCTTGACCTTCCCATTTAAAATGCTCCCTCATGGAATGCAGAGTCTCTGAAAATGAAAAATCCTCAGGAGGAGAAGCTGAAGGAGTAGAATCATCCACATCAGAATCAGAATAAGGAGGATACTCCTGCAAGTCTTCAGCCGAAGACTCAGAAGCCTCCGAACATTGCTCAAAACTCTCAAACTCAGGTTCCACCCTAGGCCTCTTATCAGGAGGGGGCATAGAACCTCTAATCATAGTAATCAAATCCTCTGCCATTTTAAGCATATGTTTCTTAGGCAAAGACCCTGAAGCACTAGGAGAAACCCCCACTGAAGTTAAACTTGGCCTGCCTCTCAAAGAAGCCTTGGAAACAGAAGGGGAGGCTCTAACCACCTTAGGAAGAGAGGGAAGAACAGCCACCTGAGAAGTCAGCCTGGCCTACTTCCTGCGAGGATACATCCTGTAACAGTAAAGTCTCTCCCTGAGACTCCAAAGAAACACCTGGCAAAACCTCCGGCTCCACTGAGCCTTCTAAAGATCCGACGTCTGGGACTGTCGGTTCTTCCACTCTAGGCTTTGCTGCTTTGTCCTTGCGCTTTTTGGCGGCGGGCGCCGGAGCCTCCGGCGGCATTTTATAATTACAACGCTTCCCAAAACTAACCTGGCACAGTCTAACCTTCTCTTAATAGTGCGTTTGTTAAATCTAGCACAAGAGCGGCATCCAACAACGCCGTGCTCAGGCCCTAAACAAGGTATACACAAAGTATGGTAATCCCTATGAGGTATCTGTTTCCCACAAGAAATACAGTTATTCACTTTTTCTGACATCGGTTAAATACTGAGGCAAGAAAAACCAAAATATTCCCAACGGGTACTTAGCCAACT
>NC_056746.1:317327952-317353011 GCF_019279795.1 Protopterus annectens
ATCTGTTTAAGATCTTAATTTCTTATTAATGTTGGGATTATATATTTCTTTTATTTGATTAATTTTAATAACTTTCTTAGTTCTATTTGCTATTTTCCTTTGATTCTCTGGATTCATGGAATAAGAAATAAGTTTGATTTTTTTTTCTAATTCTATCATTATTTTATGATGTAATATTTCAGTATATTCTTTATTTTTCATTCCTAAATCATTAGTTAATTGACTGTCCTTTTTGTACATTAAGTTTAATCATATCTATTTCCTTTTGAAGTTCAGTTAATTGCTTGTCCCATTGCTTCCTTTTATTTTTGTACCAAGTTAATGTTCTTCCATATATGTATGCTTTTAATGCATCCCATACATAGATTTCTGAAGTGTCTTCATGTATGTTTAATTCAAGAAATTGTTGTAATTCTTTTATATAAAATTTTTTAAACTCTTTTAGATTCATTATATAGGATGGTATTCTAGTGATTGCCACCTTTTGTTTGTTATGAACTTTTACTTCAAAAGTAATTGCATTGTGGTCTGTTAATGAGCAAGAGATTACTTTAACATTTCTAAGAAAGGTGGTTATTTCCTTTGATATATATACTCTATCTATTCTTGAGTGTGTGTCATACCTATGTGATAAAACATATAATGCAGAAAATCTTTGTCTGCATATTCATTAACATCTTTAAGAGTATATAGTTCAACAAATTCTGCTAGTGTTTTTGATGTTGCAGTTTTACTTATGGTATTTATAGAGTCAGTGTCTTTATCATCTAGTATACAATTGAAATCCCCAGCTATTATCAAGTTCCCTTTGGAGTGCTGGATTACTTTTTCTAACTGTTGTTTAAATATACTTGCATTCAACCTAGGTATCCAATAAATGTTAATAAAAGTATACAGTTTACCATTTATTGAGATAGTTGACATACAAAGCATCCCAGATTTATTTTGATATGAGCTTATTATTTTTGACATAATGACAGAATTTTTGCATAAAATCATTACCCCTCTTGTTTTTTTCTTATGCGATAAACTTGTTAATACTGTATAACTATTGAAACTGAGTAAATTAAGGTCTTCAGTTAATAAATCTGTCTCTTGCCGAAATATCAGTTGTGGGTTTAGTGTTAATATATTTAAATAAACGTAGTCTCTTGCATGTATTATTCAACCCATTAACATTGAGATCACCTTCATGTTTAAATACTGCTATATGTAGATTTAATTGAACTTGTATTCCATTAGGCAGAATAATGTATAAAAGTTCTTGTTTGTGTACAGCTGTGAATAAAAAAAATGTTTTAGTTTCCTTTTAGTTTGATTAATATACTTAGGCAAGTAAAAAAAAAACATAAGAAACATTGTAGTATCAAAACCTGAACCATGAACCCTTTTCTCTCCATGGGTTACTACAACCCCTACACTTAAGATGACAAAATATCAAAGTGTCCCTCTCCCTATGGCAGACACTATACTCAGAGCCTGACAAGTCATTACTTGTTAGTCAAATAGTATGCTATCATTCTATAGGATAATTATAATAGTAAACGTATGGTTATTAACCAGTCTGATATATTCTAAATTCAGTCTACTAAGGTTGACAAGAATTAACAATCCCAATAACATAGCAAGAAATCATACAGGTTGATATGAATCATCTTTAACCAGAGAAATTGTCTTACAGTTATGCTTAAATATCGGCTACACTGCTGTACTTATGAATTTTATAATGCATGTTTACTATAAGAAAATCTTTCAACATTCCTTCTTATGTTAAAACCTTCTTTTTTTGCTTTTCTAAGTGTAAGCAACACTAGGTCTCACCTAGTCTAAAATTGACCCTTCTCAGCGGTGTGCACAGAAAGTTGTTAAAGCATATGTGGAGGCTGGAGACAGTATGGACATTATTTCTTTAACTTTCTTCACAATCACATCTCAAAAGTTTGCACAGAAGGTGACTACAGTTTGTCTGGAGACAGTGTACTCTTGTTGAACAACATGCTGGATGCTATTTCTATCATCAATATTTTCCTGGTTTGATTGACATGTATATGGGTGGTCTATGTTTTGGAAATGGGGAGAAGGAGATATGTTGTGTAGATACCTTTAACAGCATAAAATTGAAATATGTCAATATGGTATTTTTGTCTGTTCGCTTTTGTTTCAGTCTGTCACCAGAGATGTATACAGAAGATGCCTTTTGGGGATAGGGATGAGAGGTGTACTGTGTAAATGTAGGACTGCAACAAGTTCAGATACATGATTGTGATCCTTTGTTAATCCCAATCTATCACCAGAGGGGTGTATAGGAAATGACTAATATTTTGGGGGACATGGAGGCAGACAGCATTCCAAAGTATGCTTTATGTTTCATCATAAGCATTTGTCTTCTGAGCTTAATAGTGAACACTATTTTTGCCAGCTTTAAACATTAAGTCTTGAACATAACCTATTTATACCTTGAAAGAAATCTATTTCCCTAGTCACGATTTTTGTTCAAGTCACCGCTGGATCAGATAGTTGGAAAAAAGCTCTAAAATGTTTGAACCCCATAGCTTCAAGCTGCCTAGCAATCCCAGACTCCTAGCTTCATTCAGTAATTTCAGTGCAGTCCTACCACTCTTACTGTTCAGTTTAAGATGAGGTATAAAACACCAGAAAGAGTAATCCAGGTAGTGTGGGGGAGGGTTAAACAAAACAAGAATAATCACCTTGGGCTAAACATAATGCATAGTACTGTGGAGTCCTCTTATGCTGTTAACAGCAAACATATATGTTTTCTGCAGTTCGGTGTTCACAATTTCATATGTACATTTTTAAATATGCATAAACATGAAGAGAAATGAAGGGTGATTATAACTTGAAGTGAAACTGTATAGTACTGAAGGACTACTGATATTCATGTTTGATCAGCAATAGCTCTCCCATATGTATATGTTTTGTATTCACTACTGGCCTGTAATCAGTGGATTAGTTTTCTGTGCTTTGGGGGAAAGAGTTAAGCCTCACATCTAAACTACTTATAGAGTCCACCATCAACTTCAGTTGCAAAGCATACTTAAAAATAAATTATAAATACAAAAAAGAAAATTCTCAAAACAAGTAAAACAAAACAGGCACTTAACCTCCTTTTCCAATGCATTGGAATTGAAGAAATTATTAAAATATATATTATACCAAAAAACAATGCCATATAACGAGCACACTCCTTAACAAATAAATATATATATATATATATATATATATATATATATATATATATATATATATATATATATATATATATATATATATATATATATATATATATATATTATATATAAAAAAACAATGTTCATACATGATAATTTCCATTCAGAGAAATACAAATGATACTTCCTATATTTAATGTCCTGATATTCCATTGCAATACAGCTAAGTAAAGTCATGCACTGTTGTACTCTTCGGAACAACAACAACAAAAAAAAATAATGACACTGCAGAATATAAATGAAAAATGCACAAAACAGTGCTGCAGCTAGGGTTTTCCCCTAACAAAAATTGCTTATTTTCTTTGTTAGAATTCCCAAGGAGTTGGCGGATTCAAAGATGGCTGCCATTCTGTAAACACTGCTGACCTGCAGCTCCTCAATAAACCTGAGAAAAATCTGTAACCTGAGTCGATACCAAGAGGTTTGAATGTCAAATTAAAGTAAAAAAAGATGCATCTACACTTAATTAATCTATAACCAGGAAAAAAAGTGGAAAAAAAAGTCTTTATCTATCAGGATTCCAAGTGATTAGCTAGCTCTGAAGAGAGAAATAAACAAAGGACTGTCTGCATTCTTCATTTTACCTGTCAGCTTGGGGAAAGGAAAATGTCACAAGAAGGAAAAAGCATGGAAACAACTACTACCAAAACAAAGCTGTCGGAATTACAGTCACCAGTAAAGGATGGGAGTGCGAAAACAAAGAATTACTAGACAGCAGGAACAACAGAAACCAGAGACTAGATCTAAAACTGATCAGCCACTGAACATGGACAATATCAAACATGCTTTATTGCCTATACAAGAAGCATTAAAGGACCTGACTACTCAAATACAAACTTTTGGAGTTTTATGTAATCAGTTGCTGCAGAGAATGGACAAAACAGAGGCTAGAATTTCAGAAACCAAGGACAAAATAGACTTGCTGGAGAAGAAAACAAAGGTACATGATGTGGAGTTACAAGCCATGCAAAGCAAACTTATTGATTTAGAAGCGAGGTCTAGAAGAAATAATATTATTATTAGAGGGATCCCTGAAAACATTCAGTATGCAGAGCTAATACCAACTATAACACAAATACTTGAAGTTTTGTTAAATGATGCTGATGGAGTGAAACAAATTGTTATCGAAAGGGCACACAGAGCACTGAGAGAGGTACAAGCTTCTAATATGCCTAGACCTGTATATGCTAAGATATTGAACTTTCAAGATGTTAGTAAAATACTTTTTACTGCAAAAAAGAATGGTGGCTTTGTTATGTGGAAAAATAGTAAAATATTTCTGGCTCAGGATTTACCACTGCAAGTAAGGCAAGCTAGGCAGTCTTTATCTGCATACTGTAAATTTCTGATTGACAAGCAAATTAAATTCCAGATGAAATATCCTAATGTGCTTACATTTATGGTGGATGGGATTAAATATTCTGTTTCTACTAAAAACGAGGCAAAGGGAGTGTTTCTGAAGGTTTTTAAAGTTTTACCTGGATCAGAGGGCTGAAAGAAACTTCCGTTGAGACTGGCATGCTCCTGAGGTCAGATCCAGTATCTACTATACTTCGAGGCTTAGGTAATCCTTTGTTCCCCTGCTTAAGTCGTTTAGGCCTCTGTAAAAGCAATAAAACTGTTTGTTTGTGATAATCCGAGGGTCTGCTGGCCGTTTTCCGAACTTTTATGACCTCTACGAACTTTTTTCGTCGAGTGGTAAATAGGAAATCTCTTGAATGCAGCTGAGAGTGTGGATTTCGATGTAACACTTCCTGTGGTCTGGCTGCGAAAGCGGTCCCCCGTCGCAAGTATTACTGATGGTTTCCTGGTTTGAGAAGCTGAAAAGAACTGACATAATGTGTTAATGTTTTTTTTTAACAAATAAATAACATTAGAATATGTACGTGAAGCATATAATAACATCTGTTTTTCCTGTTTTTTTTTTTCCCCTTATGTTTATAGTGTTGAACCAAATTATATTTTTACAATATCTGCAGTGGGTGCAAGGTATAGCACTATATATATGAATATAAATAGGTAAATAGTGGCTATTGGGTGGTGTTAATTAGACAACTAATGTCAGTATAGTTAGGAACTAAAGCATGCAATTGCAAAACCTGATAATTGGTAGTTGCAGGCACTGTGTATGGTACAGAATTATAATGTGGGATGCATTTATTTTTTTCTGTCTGTGTTTTTTTTTTGTTTTTTTTTTGTTTTTGTTTGTTTCTTTTTTTTTTCTTTCTCTCTCTCAATAAAAGTGGTATATAAATAATGATTGTACCAAAAGAGGTATTTGGGTAGGTATACGTAGCTAGTTAATATATTAAAATTTTTTCTTTAAATGGTAGTAATACCTTACAATAGAGATTTGCTTAATTAATAGTTGGAACATAAGCTGTAGAGCAATAGCAGTGTTTGTTAGGGAATGTTTAGTTTAGACTTTGTAGTAGCTAAGTTAGAATATATAGGTTGTAAGTTTAGGAAATGTTTTAAGTTTTATTACATGAAGCTTTTAAATATGTTTGTGTTTTTAACCTTGTTCATGTTTTTTTACATACCAGACCTATATAAGTCCTGGTCCAGGAGTAAAGTGGGTAGGCACTGGCTGGGGACGGGATGTAGGAAATGCTTCCAGATTATGTTTAGTATGCAGTTAATACATATCCATTGGATAATTTCCCTTTTATACTATTATTGGATAATTAGACCTGTCAATGTGGGAAATAGACTCATGGAATGTTAAAGGGCTCCAGAACTTGAAGAAGAGGAAGCTGTTACTACACATATTGCTACAGGACAAAGCACTGTTTGCATTTTTACAAGAAACACACTTGTTAAATGATCAGTGGGATGATATTAGGAAAAAGAACTGGATTAGAGCGGTAGTGGCATCAGAAGGTAAGACAAACAGTGCTGGAGTAGCTATAATTATTAAAACTCAATACAAAGACAAGATTTTAGACTCTAAAGTGGCTTAAAATGGGTGATGGTGTTATGTTATTTTATCGGATAATGCGTTTGATAAACCTCTTTTACTTTTGAATATATATGCACCATGTAATGACCAACAAAGTTTCATAACATCATTATATCCAATCTTAACACAGTATGATGGTTATTATTTTATTGTGGGTGGGGATTGGAATACCTATCAAAATCCAAAGTTGGATAGGTCTTGTCCACAAAGAGCATTTAATAAGCAGGCCGGGATAGCATTAAATGACTTCAAGGAAGATTTTCAATTATATGACCCCTTTTGTTATGCACATAATATTAATAATGCAATTAAATATACCTTCTATTCACCATGCTACAAAATGTGGTCTAGGATAGATTTTTCTTGATATCCAAAGCATTAATTAATTTGGAACCAGTAGTGGTTATACATACTCAATATCTATCGGATCACTCAAAAATTTCGTTAAAGGTTTTCTAAAGATTTAAAAGATACAAGAATGCATAGAGGTTATAACTGGTCACTTAATCCAAATCTGTTAAATAAAAAGGATATAATAGATGGAATTGTAAAATATCTGAAAGGTTTAACAGATAGGATGAAGCTTCAGGAACATACTCCTGATATTGAATGGGCAGCAACTAAATCTCAAATTAGAGGATTTCTTTTGCAAAAAGCCTCATATTATAAGAAAAGGCAAAACAATGATATTCAAAAATTAGAAACAAAAGTGAAGCTACTCGAGAAAGAACTGATTCAGAATTTTAATGCTCAAACAGAGAAGGAAATGTTGAAATGTCAAAGGGTCTCTTCTTGCTGCATAATAGTAGAGTAACACTTCAGGAGCATAGGTGTTTAGTGAAATATGCCAATAATGTTCAAATACCGTCAAAAGCATTGGCAAGGATTATAAATCAATCGAAAACAACAGTACATATTTCGAAATACAATACAATGACACAGTGTATTCTAAAACTGAGGATATTATTGATATTTTCGAAAAATCTATACCAAGGTTTATGAGGGTCAAATTGATAGGTCTATACATAAACAGAATAAAAGATTCTTGCAAAAATTAATTTTCCAAAATTAGAAGAGAGTCTGCAAGGTGATCTGATTAAACCTATATCTTCAGAGGAAATAGTATATGTAATTCAACATATGAAAGTACATAAGTCACCAGGTCCTGATGGTTTGACAGTTGAATTTTATAAAGAGTTTGCTGATAGTTTTGGTAAAATATTGTCTCATGTATTTAACTACATAATCAGAAATAAAATTAGTGACCCTCACCTTAATGCGTCAAAACAATCTTTATACATAAAGCTAATTCAGACCCCCAAAGCCCGGATAATTATAGGCCAATAGCATTAATAAATGTGGATATGAAAATTCTCACTACCATTATAGCATGTAGATTGAAAAAGATTATGATCCATTTAATTTCTAAGGAACAGGCTGGATTTATGGCAACTAGACAAACTAGTGATAACACACTTACACTACATAATATGATGATGTATGCTAAACAAAACAACTCTAATATTTATGCCCTTATAATAGATGCTCAGAAAGCATTTGATAGAGTGGATATAAACTTTTTGTTTGATGTGTTGCCTTATTTCAATATGCCACAGGAATTTATTCAGATACTACAAATATTATATAGTAATCTGTATACTACGTTATATATTAATAGGAGTTATTCTAAAAGAATACAGATTAAAATGGTACACGGCAGGGTTGCCCTTTGCCCCCCTTATTGTTTAACCTTTATTTAGAACCTCTATTTTTATATATTAAGCAAAATTTGTATCATAATGCACCAATACTTTATAGGAATAAATTAGTAATGTCGGCATTTGCTGATGATCTTATTATTTATTGTACAACCCCAATTTCTGATAGTGAAAAGATATTAAATGTTATAAACAAATTTTCAGAAGTCTCTAATTATAAAATTAATTTGGAGAAAACTAGTATTTTCCCATTAAGAACCCCTAAACCTTTTTCATTAATGTTTCTGTTGGGGAAGATATCATGTAAAGAAAATATCAAATATTTGGGTATTAGCTTCTCTACGGATAATAAGGACTTTTATAGTAATAATATTAAACGAGTATGGGAACTAATAGTAGCTGATTGTGGCAGATGGAGGAATTTAAGACTACCGGTATTGGCAAAAGTATCAATAGTGAAAATTAATATATTACCACGAATGTTATATATCTTTAGGTCTGCTCAAGTATCAATTACAAAGACAGTTTTTAAACAAATTCATAAAGATCTAGCTAAATTTATTTGGAAGCCAAAGAAAACTAGAATATCGTATGAGAAATTAATGACCCCAAAGAGTAGAGGAGGACTTGAGTTACCGAATTTTGAAGTATACTATTTAATTGTGAACGCCAACAGGTGTTTAAGAATTGCTAATTACGAGGTAATTAATACAAAGTGGATACCAACTTGGGTGGTCTTGAATTACAAGTATATTCTAGATCGGAACATAAATCCTAAAGCTTTACCCTTTTTGGATAAAAGTAGTTTGATAAAGTATGGGATTATGGACCACTTAAAATATATGTGTCATCTTTGCAAAATTTATTCCAATCAGTAGACTTGTTGCAATATATGATGGTTTTTCAGCCTTTCCATAGGAATCCCAATTTTAAACTAAATAATCAGTTGATTGATCTTAGTAAATTCCCATTAATAGTTAATTTGACTCTGATTGATGTTTTTAATAAATTTCATTTATCGGCTTCACAAGTTAGGCAGGAATTGAATCTTCCTAAGAGTTATATGGTTGTCATGAGACAAATCAGAGAACTTGCTCTGAGTCATTTTGAAAACTTTAAACCGGTAGTTGGAATTGTGGATAAATGCTCCGAATTGTGGCAGGCTCTCCAACAGGAGGTCAAATTTATAAGAACAACAAATAAATTAATTAAAGATTTAAAAATCCAGGATAAAATTCTGTTGTCAGGGTATTGGGTAAACAAAATGACAGTAGCAGATAATCAGGTATTAAAAGCAATTGATTTAACAATAAAATCGGTCTCTTTTCAAAAGTTGATGTATACACAGTTGATGATTTGGAATAATGCTTATTATACTCATCTTAGGTTACATAAATTTAATCCTAGGAATTCTCCAACTTGTCCATATTGTACAAATCAAACGGCGGATCTTCTTCATATGTTCTGGAGCTGCAAGTGTATATATAAACTTTGGAACTCTCTTAGAACACAACTACAAAAGATGGGTTATCAAAGTTAAACATTATCATGGGAATTTATGATTCTACATGTTCCTCCTAGAGAGCTCTCTAGGTCACAAGCTATAATATGTATGAATATTTTTTTGCTGATGAAGTTATATATAGCTACAAATTGGTTAGAACCAGATAAGACATCATGGGATAATTTCAAGCTTGTGGCTATAAAGCATATATTAGCACATAAATTACTCCTGAAGCAAAGTAACAAAAATATTAATAACCCGAAAATATGGGAAAAGGTTTTTAACATTATATTAGCATAATACTGTTATTAGGAATATATTAAAGTTTTGATGTATATGTGGAGGAAACAATGTTTTGAAAATATGTATGATATGTATGGACGCAAAGTACTTCTACAAATGTTTTGGCTTTGTTTTTTTTCCCTGGTGTCTTCTTTTTTGGAATAATGACAATTTTTATATGGAAGCATTTCATGTAGATATTGTATATAGTTTTGATAGTAATAGTAGTGAATTATGTGTGTGATTTTATTGTATTTTGAAAATATATATCAATAAAAATTTATTATGGAAAAAAAAAAAAGAATTCCCAAGGAGTTATGCTTGACAAGTTAATTCCTCACTGAGTTGTAACTGAGTTAGCCATATTGAAAGCTATATCGTTTAATGTCTATCTAACTTTGGATCTACATATCAGGATGTGACAGCTAAATATATCTTGTTGACTGCACAAGGCTTTTTTATATCATCATTTGAATTATGTCAACACTAAAATATCACAAGTCAACCTGCATCTATATGGGTGGACCTTGTTTAGGCTAATAACTGAAGCCTCTGCAATGTTTAGACAAAAGCATGCCAAAGGTACATTATATTCAATAATGAGTGTGATAGAATAGAAGTAAAGGGGAATTAAAACTTCTTTGGATCTAGTGGAGATGCCTTTGGAAATTAGATGGGCCAGATAAAAGACTTTACAAACTACTGTGGAGACAAGATGGTCAAATGATAAGGAATTATCAACAGAAGTGACTAAATCCCTCACAACAGTGCCTGATTTGAGGGGTGCATTACCTAAAATGAACTATGCTACATTTTTTTACATTATTTTGAGGGTATTGCCTTGCATCGACTGTTAACATGATCTAACCCATGTTGGAGCAGTTGTGAGCCAGTTGAAGATCGAATAACAACACCCAGTTTACAGTCATCTGCAAACTTAGTTAACCACAGGCCAGGAAAGCTGGCCTGAAGGTCTGAGAAATATATGCCAGATAAGAGAGTGCCCATATCTCAGCCCCGAAGTACACCAGTGATAAATTTTTTTCTTTCAGAAGTGGCACCTGCTACTCTAATCTGTGAGTTCTGTCAGACAACCAGTTGGTAGTTATCCATCACACGATATAAGGATTTATATTCAGATTTGCAAGTCTATCAATAATGCTTGTATTGGGAACACTGTCAAATGCCTTAGCTAGGTCTAGATATGCTGTATGCACTACATAACCACTATCTGTTTTGGTTACTTTTTCAAAGAAATTAATGAGGTTAAAGAGGCAGGACCTTCCTTTTACAACGCCGACTTGATAAGGGTCCAGGGTTAAGAGATTTTCTATATCCAGTTTAATGAGGACTGAGATAATGCGCTCCATAGCTTCACATATGAGGCTAGTGAGACTAGTGGGTCTGTAGCTACCAGGTTCGGTGCTTGGGCCTCTGTTGTGTAATGGCATTACAATGGCTGCTTTCCATGCTTCAGGAATGTAACCAGTGCCAAGGTTAAGGAAGTTAACTAGGGGTTTAGAAACTCCATAATTGGCACTGATAATCAGGCAACCTGGTACTTTATCAGAGCCCAGGGATGTAGTCTTAGTCTTGGAGAGGGCCGGGAGAACTTTTTCCATAGTAATTAAAGGAAGTGACCGGGATTGTGGAACCTGTAGAATAGCTGCAACTGTGGGTGGAGTAGAATCTGAAGTAAAATTGTTAACTATGGTATTAGCTATTTCATGTGGGTCAGAGAGTGACTAGTATTATTGTGGAGAAGCTTCAAACACTTTCTCATCTAGTTAAAAAAAGATCTGTAGCTATTTTTGGTTTTAGTGACTATTTTAAGTTCATACTCAGTTTTGAGCTTCCTAATTACTTAAGCTTAAAAGCAGCATTCACCCTAAACACTAAATTAACAGAGATAATTATATTTAAAAAAATATTAAAACCTATACCAACAGTGATTGCCTATAAAACCCAAAAAACATAATTCATAAGAAACAAAAAATCATGTTTACTACATTAAAACAAACAAAAAAGGGCAAACCATATGAAAGTGACAGTTATACATGTAAAAAGTAGCAAATTTTGAGTCTTGCTTATGGCAGTTAGTAGCAGGGATGATGTGGCCCCTTATACCTGCAGTATGAAAGTAGAGATTCAAAAGAAACACCTGGGCTATGTGAGCATTTTCATGGTACGTAAATATCAATGCTTGGGATTACATCTCTGAATAAAGAAAAAAGTCCAGCAGATGGACTGAATTAATATTTGCTTCTGACAGTGGTGGCAGGTGTGTTACTTGCCCATTCTTCTCCTGGTACCTCTCCTGTTGTGGAAGTACCTGTTATCTCACAAAATATTGGAAACTTTGAATAAAACTGATAGTAAACTAGATACTTAGATAAAAGTAAAGGAGGAGAGCATAAGGGAGTCATAAAACACTAAAAGAACATTCAGATGCAATAAATGAGAAGGATGCAAAACAGGCTATTGCCTACATTTCAGATAACCACAATGGTGGAGACAATTTATGAGTAGCAGTCCATCAATGCAGAATCATGCTAGTGCCATCATATGCACGGTCTCTGCTGTTTTACTGTTACCATTTCTCTTATTCTACAAATGCTGAACAAAAGCTACTGCCTTGTAAACTGCAGCAATGCCTTTATCTAACTGTAGCAGTGCCTTTATCTTTGCTTCATTCTATGCTGGTACCAAAACCAGTAAGTTTAGTACACGGGTGGTGCTTTACTCCAAGTTTCCCAAGTTTGGAATACAGCCACATGAACCTCCCAGTGTGACTCTGCAAACCTGCATGTCACATGTGGTTAACTGTGGACAGATTCATCCCATGGTGAACTTCAACCCATGGTTGCAAAGTGCTTGTGCTTTGACATATTTATGTGTCTGAATTCAGAATACAGGCTTAAGTATCTAACTGTAACAAAACTCTGTGCTAAATGAAGTAATCCCATCATAATAAGCTAAACTGAACTAAAATGTGATTGGAAAATAAAATTGCACGGAAGGAACATAAATCCTATATCACACACTGGCTGCATTGGTTTGTCTGTAGATCCTGTCCCAAGGCCAAGAAAATAACTCCTTTCTCTAGTCAATAGTACATGAGTTATAGGGTTTCACTGTCATATTCCTCCTCCCCAATCAGAGATATATAATGTTAAGGTAAAAACATATTAATCATGAAATAAAATAACTTCAGTCTCTGCAGAGTTTAACCATTTATTAGAAATTACACACGTGTGGGAGACAGAACCAAAATCAGTAATGTCTCCCCAAACAAATATGATCAGGTATTTTTTATAAGAAAATACAAGTGAAAATAGCAAGTGTTATCTACCAGCCAACTGCCAGCATCCAATAAAAGTTGTTTACTACTTCTTCTTTCGGCTTTTCCTGGTTAGGGGTCACCACAGTGGATCACTTGTCCGCTCATGATTGGCAGTGGAGTTTTATGGTGTTGATTTGCCAGCCCAGCGCCCAACCTTCCACAGAAGGCACACACATGCACACACAAACACCTAGGGCCAATTTAGAGTGTCCAATTCACCTACAGCATGTCTTTGGGATGTGGGAGGAAACCAGAGCATCCAGAGGAAACCCACGCAACCTAAGGGAGGACATGCAGACTCCGCACAGAAGGCACCCCAACTGAGGATCGAACCGGAGAACCTTTTGCTGTGAGGTGGTAACGCTAACCGCTGCACCGCCGTGGCCACCCGAAAGTTGTTTACTACTATGATCTGCAAATGTAGTTATTCATTAAAACAGTACTAAATATCTAAAATGAAATACATCAATGTGCTGGAAACAGGTTAGTTAAAACATCCTTTTCCCAACTCAGCATTAGTAATGTTGTAATGGTGAAATGTTCTCATGAGAAACTAGAAAAAATGCAGTCTTAAGCAGACTAGCTGATACATTTTCATCCATTCACATGTTTCAGCTATCTAGCAATTTCAGCAAAATTCATAAACATATGCAGACCATAATATGTCACGTACAGTTTCACTTCTTGCTTAACTTCAGTGTGAAGTTTAACCCTCTACAATAGTATACCCCCATTCAGTACTGGCAGCTCTTGTTTACTTTTATTTATATAAACGTAAAATGTATTTTCTTCTACTGCTCAGATACTCCAAAACTGATTATCTGGCTATCTGTTACTCCTAGTACATTATACTCAGTCACTTGTTTGATACGTTTGCCCTCATTTTCCTAATGAAAATAATCGGACGTTTTAGCAGCTGCACACTGCTTATTTTCTGTTTAGCAGCTGCACACTGCTTATTTTCTGTTGCCCAAATGATTATAAAACAATATCGATCTTCAATGATTGAGTGGTTCAAACAGGAATTAAGCCAGAAAATACTCATTTATACACACATACTCCTACTGCTGCCCCAGTATACCTCACATCTAGAAAACAGAGACATAGCTAGAGTGGGGTTAAGGGGGTAGTCACCATGGGTGAAAGGTGTCAGGGATCGGTCTTCGGTACAAACCAATGCTGAGAAATGCAGCAGTTTGCTATAGTTTAAAAGGAGAGAAGGAGTGAAAGGGGAGCTTTTTTGGTCTTTAACTTAAAGGTGGGGGGGGGGGTGGTAGACTGGAGAATGGCACCTGGTGCAAGAATAGCCAACTACACACATACCTGCAAATTTATTAATCATTTTAAAATGCTGACCTCTACAACTATGACAATTTTTAAATGTGCAACCCTTGTTGTGAGCAAGTTATGCACAAGTTGTAGGCATAAGGTTAAACATTAGGTGTTTTGGTCTCAGTAAGTGAAATTTCCTGAGAGATCCTCAGAAGAAAAATGTATTTACCCAAGAAAAGAATGTGTCTGCATGTATCCTTGGGCATAATAATTTAATATAAGTATAATTTGTTTTTTGCTGTTACTACAGGACAAGTTTCAGCATTGATGGTCTACTTGACTTGGTGAGGAACAAACGTGACAAGTGCAACTGATCAAAAACTTGCATGTCAGCATTTTTTGCAGATGGGCATCCTTCTTCAATGCCTATGCAGAGGACAAGCCCCCCCCAACACCCTGAAGTTATATATACTAACTCCACATTTGTACCTTTGCAGAGAAAAAAGAAATTTGTGAAAACAAGTAAATTATTGCCAGCGCACACTGAGAAACTACACTAGCAGTAATTTCCTATGGAAAACAAAAAGCCATGGGGCAGGGGGTCAGTATCAGTGAGTTGAACTCAACTGATAAAACCCTGTCCATTTTGCATTTAACAAGGTGTAGGGAAGTAATTTCACAAACTGTCCCCAGGATTAATGATGCTCGGCGCAAGGACGGCGTTAGCCTTGCTCCGACCATGCAGCGTAGAGATGGTGCAACAGCACCACATGCATATTAATGAAGGTGAGCTGCCATAACGGCCACATGCATAGAAAACGTGTATGAGTGCTGGGGGCGTGTCCAAGTGCTGCATGGAGGCATGAACATGTCGGCTGCATATGTGCAACCTAAAATGCTGACTAGTACAGCCTGCCTCTAATAGTAATCTCTCCTGTCAGTGTCCGTGGATAGTGAAATGTATGCAAAGCATACAAGACATCTTTGCGAACACCACAATAAGAAGTAAACACAAAGGCACGTAGCTGAATATTGAGTCCCCGTCCCTTGAACAAATTTTATTAAAACCCCGTGCCTGTTTTCCATTGTAGTGTCGCTACATATACCAAGTGGAAGCGAAACGCATCGTGTTAGCGAGCCGCCAATTGCTAAGCCAAGCCCAATGGTTTTGGTTGCCACCTGTCCTACATTGTGAGGGACAGTCCCCCTCTAGGCAGGTGTGTCCATACCAAAACCATAATAAAAATGAAATGTCCTGCGATAGTAGGACATAATTATGTCCCATATTTTATGTAATAGTCCCATACAATACATATGTCCATATATAAAATACCTATATGTTACAAGAAACAGAATAAGCAAGTAAACGAAACAGAATAAGCAACTACACCACTACAACAATAAAAGCTTATATGTAGGCATAAAACTAAAGTACTATCCTTTGTAATGACCATGGGTATGTGTTGGCCTGTAAACTCAGATGTGTTTCTCAAAAATGTCCCATCCATGTCATATGAAAAGGTGGCAACCCTATCAATGGTCAGAGCATTTGCCCAATATCTTCCCATTCGCGGTCCAAGTCGTTCTTGCCAGGACGGCCCATAGATGAACGGGTATTACCCGGGTCTACCTACCATGTCATGAAAGATAAGTATTTGCGTGTACCTATGTGTGTGAAGTACAGCATGTGGATGATCAGAAATGCTAGTGTAGATCTCACAACCATATTGATCCCAGAGATATGCAGTGTATGCAATGTGCTCTGTTGACTGTGCCATGGGCCATCAACTAGAGAAGGGATGAATGGTGTTTGTGGAATATGGGGGTGGGGGGCGATGGGTAATGTAATAATTTGCCAAGGGGAGATTGGGTTGGATGCACAATAGGTGAACTGGAGGTCTACGAGGGAGCAGTGGGTGAATCGGGAAGATAATCAAAGAACAAATATACACATCCGCAATACAATCCCACAAACATGTGAACATTAAAAAGTGCAATACACATGTACAGAAACGTTACTGGCACATACCCACATAATGGTCTGGCCTGAACTGAGCCATCCAACCCCAACACACCTGGATACATAATTGAATACCCATCATCCCCTTCACAGCACACCCCCCCCTCCTGAACGTCCACCAAAACCAGCCATACTCGGGCTGCTAGATAGGCGCGACCATATCTGCACATAGTGACTCCTACCCATATTTAGTAGGCAGTCTCACCCTAGGCAGTCTCAGGATTGCAAACTATGTGTCCCTTGGATGTATAACCCCATCTTATAGCCATAAAGCAAAGAAGGTCATTGGTCCCCACAAATTTTGGATATCCCTCATGGGATATGTATCTGTTCTAAACATTAGACTTGGTGTCACAACACGATGTCCAGTCCTGTATACATCTGGACACAAGTTGTATGAGCAGTAGTTGTCCAGAAGACTGCTCAGCCTCCAGCCGGTCCTGCAGAACCTACAACCCGGGATTAAACACCTGAGTGTGATGCACGTCTCCCCACGTGCATTATCGGGAATATATACCTTACACATTCGCATAGTGGCAGTCGGATATAGGGTGCTTAAGGCACTTTAAAGCAGACATAAGTAGGGTTACCACCTGCCCCACCTTGCGAGGGACAGTCCCTTTTTGGGCAGTTGTGTCCAGACCAAATATCATACAATGGTAAATGTCCTGTGATTGTAGGAAATATGTCCCATATTTCATGTAACAGTTGTATAAAACAGTTATTTCTGTATGTAAAATACTTAGTTACACGAAACAGATTAAGCAACTAAACTGTTACAAGAATAAGCTTTCCTTTAGGTAAATAAGTAAATTTCTAACCTTTGTACTGACCATGGGTATGTGTTGGCCTGTAAAATTTGATGTGCGTCCCGAAAATGCCCCACTTTGGCCATATGAAAAGGTGGCAACCCTAGACATAAGCAGGTATGCAAGCGTGTATGTGTGACGGTAAGTGTCGGTGATTCAACAGTATGGGAAATGTAAATGAGCATGTAGGTGTATTTGCATGTGTATGTACAGACCGATATACACACACACACACACACATATATATATATATATATATAGATATGAAGAATGAACATGGTCACAATATAGCAGTCATAACGAATGTGAAAGGAAACAGCAGCGGAAATCCCCATAATAGTTAGTGCTGTTATATATCAGGATGGCCATAGGTGAGCACACCTCTGCATCCCCAATCACAGGTAGGATGCTAAAAGTGGAACAAATGATCTCCCCATGCTAAGTCTGACTTTCAACTAGGTACAGGGCAGTCCTGGTCCCCAGTCAGACAAACCTAAACCCGGATGACCATATAAACACCCTGACAATTGAACAGACGTATGTGCCAGGACTATAGGCTTTGGAGGTCTGAATATCCTTGGAGTGAGTCAACATGCGGCACGGGTCCAGAGCAGTAGGGAAGAGGGAATGGTGCATGTGTAGCAGTGCGGTTTTCCCAACAGGAAAATGGATGCCTGCTGTGTAAGTGAAGTGATGAGGCATGTGTTTGGGTAACTATGCACCATGGGTATACATATAAATGAAGCAGAACACCAATAGTGTAGTGGTTAGAGTATCCGCCTAATGAAAAGGCATTCACAGTTCAAGGTCGACAATAGCACATATCATTTTCCTTGTGGAATGAATGTTGCTCTGCTGTAAAGCCAACATTTAAACATGTAAAGGTGAATGTGTGTATCGCATGGGACTATTAACCAGATCCTTTCAATCAAAGTGGTATTGTCATAATGAATAAGGCACAAATAAGCAGCAGTAAACATATGTAACGCACAGTAAGCATAGGCGAGTGTGCCTGCGCGGGTGTAAGCAGCTCACAGCATAGGAAATGTATGTTTGTATGCACAGATGTAGTATACACACACACACACACATATATGTGTTTATAGATATATATCCACATACATGAAAAAAAATATATATATATATATATATATATATATATATATATATATATATATATATATATATAAAGAATGGACTTTGTAACAATAAAGCATACACAAGGTATGTGAAGGGAATCAAGAGCAATGTTGGTATTATATAGTGCTTTCAGCGTATGTCATAAAAAGCTGCCCAGGAGTAAGCAGAGCACCGCTACTCACACCACAGGCAGGGTTTTACCAGTGGGAGTAACATCGTTGAAATGCTAAGTCTACTTTACACACAGATGGAATGTAGTCCCATGCTGAGACCTCCAAAAATTGGAAAGCGCAAATGGCCGTATTCCATAACCCCAGGAAAGGCACGTATGTGCAAATATACATGGCGGGAGACCCTGTGAATACACGAGGCAGGACAGAATGTGTGTAGGGCCCCAAAAACTCTGGAGAGGGCAATGTGTAAAGGTGTGTCATATCTGTGATAACAAGTGGATAATGAATGTTACGCATGTAAATTTAACACGGGTGGGGTAGAGGAATTATGGATATGCAATTATGGATCCAGGCGTGCCAGGGTTGGATGGGCCAGTTCTAATGGACCACCTCGTGGAGGTCAGCTAGGTCGTAATAGGTATATATGCATACTCACATGCAGACAATTTATGTTGAAGTACAAATTCTGTAACACATGCATTCCATTTGTTGACATAAATAATAAGAATTTGCCCATACAAACATCGACAGTGGATGGAATAATAGGCTGTGCAGAAGAGGGACGGGTCGAATCACACTATCACATTCCAATTACCATCGGTAATCTGTACATGAACATATAGTGACATCTGTCCACTGTATAACGTGCTACATACCGATTACAAGATAACTGGAGTGTGTCAGTGTTATAATGAATAAGGCGCTAGTATGCTGGTGAAGCATATAAACATCATTAAGCATGTGTAAGTGCGTATGAGCGGGGAATGTATTGACACACTGATGTACATATATATAATCATATATATATATATATATATATATATATATATATATATATATATATATATATATATATATATATATATATATATATATGTATATATATAACAGCAAGATATGAATATACATGTATGAATACATATGCAGCTATATCTGTACATATTAATGTAAATAGATATATGTTACAGTAAATATACACATGTATATACCTAGGTTATATTACAGCAGTTACGGGTAACATGTTTAGACCGGGCATATGTTGGTGGGAGGTCCACTCAACAAACATCTACCTCCCACCCCACAGCTAGGCTGTTGAGACATACAGACACGCAATAAAGGTAAATACAACACTGCTTCCCAGACCACCAGCAGGAAACTACCAGTGGGAAAGATCTACACTTTAAACATGGACAGCGACGTCCCTTGCAGGACACCAAAAATTTGGTACATCCAACCAATGGGGGTAACACTATTACGACCAGGATGTAGCTGTACACAGAACAGTAGGTTGTGCAAGCCTGATAACACATGGGTTGACACAAAGTACGACATGTGTCCTGACACAGGGAGAGTGGGCAGTTTGTAGGGGTGTATTCATATCCCACCTGCGTCCACCTGCGCCCACAGTATGGATGAGTGCTGCAGAGTAGTGGCAGGTGGGGAAACTATGGGTATGCGATGGGGCTAGGCATGCAGGTGTTAGCTGGCAGACATGTATTAGGACCGCCCCGTGGGTGTAAGTAATATTCTGATGTGGGTATAGCAGACACCCATACCTCCCAAACCTTAAGAGCACATCTATTGGACAGTCCATAAACCATTGGGGGAACACATAGGGACTATATCATTGAACTGTCCCCGATTACCAGGGACGTCTGTGATTACGAATCAGAATCTAACACAGTCCCAACTAAACCCTCCTAGAACTAGTGATATTAGGAGGAAAGGTGGCAGAATACACTTAATGAATAATGACAACATGTAAGAGTCATAAACAGCATGTACCTCAGACAATGTGTATGAATACATATGTGCTCTGTGTCCGTCAATGTGTCAGGTTAATAGCACCAACCTTCTAAATGTGTCCCTGAGGTCATTATGCAGTGTCCCTGATTCAGTGTTCATTCTTCTCCATTCGTATGAGAGGTCTGATAGTGAGAGAAAGCGCATGTTCCGTCGACTACCTTAGAAAGTTGATAGAATAATAGGGTTGGGGTTACCACCTGTCCACCTTTGCAAGGGACACTCCCCTTTGGGCAGTTGTGTCCTGCATAATAACTGTAATTAAGGCAAATGTCCTGTGATTTAGGGCAAAGATTACCTATATTGTCTGTAGTAGTTGCTTAAAACAATTATGTTCATCTGAAACACCTAAATGTTATAGGTAACAGTATAAGCAACTATAATGCTACAAGAGTAACGTTTTATTTAAGCAAAACAGTGAAGTACTCCCCTTTCTACTGGCTGTGGGTATATTGGCCTGCAAAGTCTGATGTCTCTACATACAGGTCCTATAGGGTTGCCACCTTTCTAAATGGCCAGAGTGGCACATGTTCTGTAGAAATGTCAGACATTCCAGGACAAAACATAACTACAGCCATGCATTGTACAGGATTACACTTATTTGCACAAATAAAAGCTTAATCTAGTTGCATTTGAATTGCTTATGCTACTTCACAGAACATATAGAAGTGTCATATATAAAATAACTGTTGTATGCAATTATTACTGAAACGTAGAATATAATAATGTCCTGTAATCTGGACATGTGCTATGTCTTGATTATTTTCGCAGTGTCCCTCGCAAAGTGGGACAGGTGGTAACCCTAAAATCCCACCTTGGCCAATTGAAAAGGTGGCAAACCTATAATAGGTATGCGGTAGCATGACCCGTCCGACGGATGTGGCTCCCACAATTCAACTACTTGTCTGTAATGCAGAGTCTCTGTTCACATGTATCAGCCAGATGTGAGCAGAGTGTATGCGGAACACACAAATATGATTAATTCACTAGACAGGCCGCTGATTCCGTACAGTCGAACGCCATGTTGTCGCCTAATGGGCAGCCATTCCCGATACTGTAGTCATGTAGTCTGATATGATAGGCATCACAATGTGGGAGCAGATTGTAAGAGGAAAACACAAATATGAATGATTCACCGGACAGGCCGCTGATTCCATACAGTCAAAAGCCATGCCATTGCCTAATGGGCAGCCATTCCCGATACTGTAGTCAGGAGTGGCCTTAGGTCAACTGGTGCCCTAGGCAGAGGGCACAATGGCACCCCCCACCACACCACCCAGTGCCCCCATCCTGGTCTACCTACAAAAAATAAATACTGGTAAAGTGCCCCCACTAAAGCGGTGCCCTAGGCGGCCGCTTTGTTGGCCTATGCCTAAGGCCAGCTATGACTGTAGTCATCTAGTCCAATGTGATAGGCATCACAAGGTGGGAGCAGATTGTAAGAGGAACACACAAATATGAATGATTCACCGGACAGGCCACTGATTCCATACCGTCAAACGCCATGCCATCGCCTAATAGGCAGCCATTCCCGATACTGTATTCATGTATTCCGATGTAATAGGCATCACAAGGTGGGAGCACATTGTTTGAGGTACACACAAATATGATTGTGTCACTGGATAGGCTGCTGATTCCATACAGTCGAATGCGATGCCATCGCCTAATGGGCGGCCAGTCCCAATAATGTAGTCATGTTGTCCAATGTAATAGCCATCACAAGGTAATGTTGTGGTCCTCGCTCACACCCAGGGGTATCAGTGACAGATGCAAGCACCAATGTCAGTGCATTAGCAAGTGCGGGATCGAGCAGGTGTAAGCATGTTTGGCTACCAGTATGCGAGTATTGCACTGGTTAAGCAATGTAGAGGCTAATCAAGCATAAGAGGCTGTAACCAGAGGTCAGCAGTGCCTAACACCGTGCAAACCCACACACACCCACTCCCAACTGCTTTAATGTGCCTTACTCCCTCCGTATCCAATGGGCTTGTTCTGCCCTGCAACCAACTAAATGTCCTTTGCAAGGTTCGGAACCAGGACCCTGCACACACAGCTAATGTGTATTACCAATACGCTATGGCAGATATACAGACAACGGACAGTACCACAAACATATCATACAGCGCAGTCATTCAACAGTATAGGAATGTATCCCATCATGTAGATGTACATGTGAGTGTTTATGTCCAGCATATAGGTACATACATATATAAAGATGTATCAGGAACATACCATGTGGCAACAAAGCATTACAAATGAATGAAACGGAAAACACCAGTGACGCCTGTATTATGTAGTGGTGTTGCTCTATGTGATCACAAGACTCTGTCAGACACACATGTGTCAGTCATACACGCAAATAGTTGTACATTGGCTCTATACATCACTCTGTGCATGTAATGTTCATTAACACAACAGTACCTGTCCAATCATTATGTGTGAACAGTACTCTTGCAATATGCTGTGTGCAACATCATCATCATGATAAAGGTAAATGGGGTAACCATAGAGGGACCGGTAGTTTGTTGTGCACAATGGGGTTGTCCTCCTCACGTGTACCTGGACCATGTAGGAGTGATGTGCATACCAGGATCGTGTGCCTGAGAGACAGGGGTGAGGATAACAGTAGTATGTTATGATGCATATTACAAGGGATTCATGTGTCCAGTGGGCACTTGTGTGTAATGGACAGCTATGTATAGGGCAGATGGTGTTCTAGGAGCCGAATGGCCTTATGTGTATGTAGGTAAAGGTCAGATGTTGGGGAAGGAGTGTAGGTATGGCCATGGAGGATAGGTAGGAGCACAGAAATGACAGCATACAGAGTTGGTATATGACACGTGGGGGGGATACACCCTGGCTGGGGATGAGTCTTTGGCATTCAAAAGCCCATGGGAACAGTGGGACAGAGGTCCCCAGCCATGGGCAACTGCCACTGCACCTACACAGCTGCAAAGGAGGCAATGCTGGGGGCTGTCCAGGAGGGGCAGCATCACCCTGTATATGTGACACTCCGCCGTTGAACTGGCGTATCTGGCTTCATAACTCCTTAGGGAGCCACCAACGCAACATGTCCAGGACCGCACAACAGCAGATATGTCCCTGTCTGGTCCCGCTTCCAAGGGGGACATGCTCCATCCTCAGTGGTGGTACCACCCGAAGGTGTTGCAGGGCCAACAGAGGTTGATGTCTATTGCTGGGCCCCAGATGTGCTAGTGCTCGGTGCCATGGTCAGCTGATGTGGGACAGGAGGATCTGCCGGGACCTCCCAACCCATTCAGCCTATGGTGTTGCATTTTACACCCACATATGGCTTAGTGATAGACAACAACATACAGCATTACCTACAACAGTATGGATAGATATCACCAGCAACCCAACACAACAGATGGTATACATTTGCAGAGGAAGCACAACACATGCATATATACCGCATGCCAGCTGTACAATGTGTAGTAGACATGTGACCGCAGCTATGAACAGTTGCCCATCATTGGCTTGTCACTGGGAATCCCACACAGTGTCAGTCATACCACTGTCTCATGTGACACATGTCCAGTCAGGGATGCGATGGCAGTGATACATCCCTATCATCATGTACTGTCTGCAATCCTCACACCATGCTTCTGCTGTGCACAGATGTGTGTTCGGTGTGTAACACAGGAAACAAATGGTTGCACACACTGACCAGTTCACAGATGGCCCTACAGATGGGGGTCTCTCATGAACAGAGTACTGTCATGTCTGTATTATAACATGCAGAATAGCCATTACCACACACATGTTAAACAGGCAGTAGTCTCAATGCAGCATAGCTACACTTACATGCTGTAGTTATGTGTGGCACATCACCCTCCTGTCATTAGGCTATTTCCCACTGTGGAAAATGATTGAGGTACATCCAGATATCATCTGTGATGCCATGTCAGAACACCACATCCAGGTACCACTCACACCGATTGTCATGGCCAGATAATAACATGTTTCCCTAGATAGTGTACTGTGTTTATCATGCGGATGGCTATGGGAACACCATCACAGCTGTACCACATGCAATCAGCTAGAGGAGGACTGCAATACATGCAGAGGCCAGCACCTGATTATTTCTATATCTTACAATACACATGCTGCTGCTGTGCAGGTGTACACCTTCACATCCACCAGACAGTGTGTGGGCGAACAGGCAATGTACACCAGGGAAGGGCTTGGAGACTTAACCATAAGCATCATCTGCCACACGCTGAATAGTACAGGGCAAACCCCTGACTACTCATTACTATTACATGTGCATGACATTACTACATGTGCTGCAAAGGTAACATGTTGCTGTGCTGTAAGAACATGTGTGTAGGTGAAGGAGTGCCATCTGCAACAGATATAGTAGACATATATTAGGTGTGGCACACATGTCAGTCCACGGGAACAGATGCCATTGTCACCACAACCACACTCTAATGGACATGCATTGACACCTTTGCCAGGGCCACAAATACCCAATGTAACTACTTAGTTTGCCACACCGCAGTAATGCACAGGACCACATGCACCACAGGGGATATCTGGAGGTTTTATGGGCTAGGGCATGTGAAAGTGCTTGACAACTGTTGGTATGCCAATGAGGTTTATACTGGGAGTGACTGTGGCTGGGAGCATTACAACCCACATGCAGACACAGGGTGCCAGTACTGGCATGCAGGTATGCATTGCTCCATGGGTGTGTAGTGTTTGGCTGTGCAAGATGGCTGTACAAGGCTGGGTGAGGGGTAATCCTTGCCCCCCATTTTA
>NC_056746.1:317353511-317368841 GCF_019279795.1 Protopterus annectens
TTATTGTCATTATGGGTATCGAAGGAGAGACTGCTATCTACTGGGGTTCCCGGGATCCCTTATTACCTTCTCTGTATGTAGCGGACTAGCACCTATGTGGTAGTCTGCGGGTAATTAGTTATATCCAAAGGGGATGACTATGCACTTTTAGGCATTCAGCTTGACGCCATGATATTGACACCAGGTATCCGCCTCAGTGAGACCCTTCCAGAGGGTGTCTGTAACAGCTGGAGAAACAATTATTTTCCCTAGTTTGCAGTCGTCTGCAAACCTTTTCAGCCAAAGCCCTCCTGTGCTTGTCTATACGTCAGAGAAGCATATACCGAACATGAGGGTCCAAAGACAGAGCCCTGGGGGAGGCCACTTGTAACTGGTATACAGTCGGACCTAGGGTATGCAACTCCCACTGTGTGGGTTCTGTCCATGAGCCACTTTGCAAACCATCACATGAGGTAGGGGTTAATGTTCAGGAGGATGGGTATGTTGATAATACCAGAAGGAGTAATGGTGTTGAAAGCCTATGAGAGATCTAGGTAGGCTGTGTGGACCTCCTTACCCTCATCTAATGCCTTGGTAACTTGTCTCTAAGAAGTCCACCAGGTTTAGGAGGCATGGTCTGCCCTTAATGCCAAACTGGGAGGGGTCAAAGGTTTGGAGGTACCCAATGTCTCTGTGACTGAGATCCATGATGTGCACCATAGCCTTGCAGACCAGGCTAGTCAGGCCTATAGGGAAATAGATCCCATGGTTCGTTGTGGTGCCAACTTTGTGGAGTGGGATAACTGCTGCTGTGCGCCATTCAGGGGGCACTATGCCCAATGTGAGGCTATTACTGAACATGGTGCTTAGGTGGGGAGCCAGTATGTTCTGAAGTTAATGTAAAACACAGCCTGGGATGCGGTCCGGTCCCATGGATGCTGTGATATTGGCTTTAGAGTGTTCAGCTTTGAGAGGGAGGGGGGAAAGGTAGCACTGAACCTATCTGCCAGGATGTTGCCAATATCAGCTCGTTCTGTAATGTTCGTGCCTTTGTGCTGCAACTCAGAGCAGATCTGGTGGTTGACAGCGAGATATGTGACATAGCTATAGAATGCTTTGTGGTTGTTGTTGGAATTAGCAGTGGTTTCGTTTCCGTAGCTAGCTTTGGAGGATCTTATAAGGGATCTCACCTTCTTACGGATCCTGACCAGGGAGCTCCTCCACGCATGGGACTGTACTCTCGTTTGCAACAGTGTCTTCCTCCTGTAGTACAGTTTGTTTATGGCAGGGGAGCACCAGATTGGTTTCCTTAATTAGGAGTATAGCGTCTTGGTTCTGTTTGGGATAGCACAAGCCATGCACTCATGTAAGTACTTATATAGAGTGCATCTGTGTAGGATTCAGCAGTTTTAACAGTATTGTCCCATCTGCATGGATGTCATGACGTTCACCACGTCTGTCTTAAGAAGCATGTAGTTGGCTTTGTAGACATATATTATACTGTGGTTCCCCTTAATGGGGGGTGGCGGCGGGATGTGGATATCAACGGTGTTCAGCTCATCGTCGGCTCGGACCAACGAGGAGTTGACTTCACGTGTGGAGCACCGGTCACTCATGCTGGTAATGCCTAGGTCTAGAATATTGTTGCCCCTGGTGGGTGTGTGGATATGTTGATTCAGGGCATTAATGTTTATGAATTCCAGAAAGCGGTGAGCTAATATGTTGGGACAAGAGTAGTTTTCCCAGTTAATGATGGGGTAGATTCAGTGAGACTATGTGATGAGTGTGGTGTGGTGCGAATGTTTACCTTCTCCACATGACTGTCAGGGTCATGCTTGGTTGGAGAGAGCTTTACCTCCAGTTTGGCTACATAAGTGCATCTCTCACAGGTTATAGTGTTGGGTGGTAGGCAGAGAGGCTTGTTTGTGTACATGAGGAAATGTGTCAGATAGACAGGTGAGAACACTGGTTGACTCTTGGACATGCCTGAATATAGAACTACTTTCACCTAGATAAGTGAGGAAAGTGAGTACAAGAGCGATTTTACTCTAAGCAAGTGAGAAAAGTATGTACAAAACCGGTTTACCCTTACCACTAGGTAATGAGGAAGATTGGGTGCTATAGTAATTATTAGCTTACACGTTCTAAACAAGTGCTGAGCATGAATAAGCAATCCAGATAGGGTCTTGGATAACAAACACCCCCCCCAACAGGTACACAAGCATATATCCATGTACACCACAGGGCCCCTTTACCCACAACTCTGCAGGTACAAGCTGCACTCAGGCTACATGGGACCTGTCCACATCATAGGTTGTATCATACACATATGGCAAAACAACATGCTCTCTATGTACACATCATGTAAAACATAGCTCCATATCAGGTTGTGTACACACTGAATGGTGCAAACCAACAGATATCACAACCCACAAAGGAGGAGACACCACTGATAATGGGAAGTACTGCACTACTACCCTGCTGAGTCTGGTCTGCAAGGCCATGAACCTTGATCAAATAATTGATGTCAGCAGTACAGATGTAGATGACAGCAAGGTTGATGTCACACTGCATATCATAACCTTGCCAGGTCATAGGACATCATCACCTATACTGTGTACCAACTACACTCGGTATACTAGATGTACATTCCTATGTCACAGGAGCGTTTTGCAATGGGACTGCTGGCAGAACCAACACTACAGAAGGTGTCTGAATAATACATGCTCATCACACCAATGGCAGCTACAGTATGTCAGGGTTAATGAATTTTATTCCCCCTCATTGTAGTCCATACCTCACAGACAAACAGAAGGCATCTGCCTAGAAGTATGCGAATGACTATGACCTAGGAGCAATAGCTGACTCAGGAGTGTTTTGAACAACATACAGAAGGGGCTTTGTGGGTGAGGTGTGTGTGTGACATATGGGCACAAAATCTGACAGCTACATATTGCACTGTCACCCTAATGTTAATAACCCTGTACCCATGAACTACCACCTAGGCAGCGGTTAACATAATGGAAACTTGTGTGTAAGGGATGAAGCTGGGCAGTTGTCTTTCCTGTGATAGCTACATCACCACACCTGTCAGGTAGTCATACGTTGCAACCCTAATAATGACAGGGTGCCATCCATGAATTTAGAGATCACTGTCCAGCCATACACAACACTCAAGTGACCCATATAAGATCACATACTTCCTTTAAGGGGTATTGGCCATGTGCAGATGGCCTACACCAGCTGTCCCATTCCCCATCTCCACTATGTAACATGATGCATACCCTGAATACATCCATGTCCAACCCAGTAATGTTGGACATGCTACACGTACTCATCCTGATGTCGAACACATACTTCATGGACATCCACCTTCCACATGCTGGACAGATCCTTGTCCCATACACTTTACATAGTCCTGCCATACTATGCATTCCTGTCTGTCAAAGCTGCACATCGCTTCCCTCTCAGACATGGTATGATGACCGCATGGTAAATGTATCATTAACCCTGTGGATCAGTAATGTGGCACTGCTCCACCTGGCCCCACAGACACGCCTGTCGGCTACTGCCAGGTAACCTTTCATCCTAGATTCATACATGGCCCATGGCATATAGCCCACTAGTTGACTTTGACTGTACATGTTACAGTTGATATCCATCCCTGCAAATACCATCTGGCTAGCCAGTGTCCCATGTGTATCACAGGTGATACATGGCAGGATGCTGAATTGCTGTACAGTGCCGTGTAGATGTATATGGCAGAACACATACATGTAAAACCTCATGTGAACAAGTCTGCAGGGTCACTGGTCATGTCTGTTAAGACAGTGTAAGACCTTATATGTGACATATACACAGCATCAAGGTCGACTGCATTAATGTGGACACATCCAGCCATGTGCTGATAGGTAGGAATACCAGTACAAGCAAACAGACATGCTCACATCAAGACAGTATCCACATGGAGTATGAGCAATGTAATCAGGTGACACACACACATATATGGTGATAATATCCACTCAACATTGAGTGTCACGTGTGTGACACAAACACGCCAGTGTCACGTAGGTCTGCAAATACAACTATTTAAACTTAATAAATGCGATACACATGTATGTTCAGCTGTAGCTCTGTATGTCTCTATGAGTTGCTGTGACCTGTCTCCATCATTATGTCTTCCAGGTATGCCGCGTGCAAGGCTACCCCCTTTTACCCGCTTAGAGGATGAGGCCCTCATCCCACACCTACTCGACAATCATGATATCCTGTTCAGCCATGTGCCACAGGATGCACAGCAGCGGGATGCCCTGTAGATGGAACTTCGCAGGAAGGTTAATGGTGTTGGTGGCCACAACCGCACATACCAGCAGGTGCGCAGACACTGTACAGACCTCATTAGACGGGCGAAACAACGTGCGAATGCAATCGCCAGGGAACAAGGTACAACAGGTGGTAGACCACCAACCCAGCCCCCACTCACACATATTGAGGTGCTACTGGCCAACCTGGGGACAACTGCAGAACCACATCCACAAGCCTTAGCCGATATTGTGGAGGTGGGTGTCCCAACCACTGAGCCTGGAGTTGCCTGGTAAGTCAGTACTGCACCTATAACAACTATATTCCATATAGTTGCGTGTGTCTGTACAATATGTAATGCGACATCATATGCAAGGCATGTATACACACATGCCGCATACTATAGTATGCTACTCTGTGTATGCACACATGTGCATACACCATAGTAAAGTCCAATGTACTGGTGTATGTGTTATGCACATTGCACCCTGTAGCCAATATACAGGTGTGGATTATGCTCATACTGCTGTGTTACTCCTATTTAGGTACCTCTGGCGTTCTGCTGTGACAGCAGCCCGTTGCAGGTGAGACTGTTATTATCATTGTAATGCACAAATCTATCTGCCATGTGGCCATTTACAACATGTGCACATAATGTATGGTCCTGTCACAATATACAGGTCAGACCTGCAATGCATCACAATGACTACCCATGTGCAACAATTGCAAACTATGTGAATCATCTCACCGACATGAATCCTCACAAACTTGTCATTGCCAGATGTGTGGACAGCTGTGCATACAATGGTGGAGGTGCTGTTCACTTTAGGGACATGTACTACAGATCAGAAAGTACAGTTGTGTACACTTACCATAAATGTAGATGTTCGAGTGTCTTCACTATTGCAGTCATGACTGTAGGGTTCTCCCCTGCCGGCAGGCAGTCCTTGGTCGGCCAGAATCCCAAAGTCTGGGTCCGGCATTGGCTGCTCAGCCATGCTCCCTGACGTCAGAGCGCCAGGAGTACAAAGCTGGCAGCCGACGCCATGTTCTCCAGTTTTTCTTGCCCCAGATGTCAGGTGTTCCAAAATGAGTAAGATCCCATACCCTTTGCAAATGCACCTCAGAAGATGGGTGAAGAAGGGAACCACACAAAGGAAAAAATAAGAGGGGACAGGAGGGAGGGTAACCCAGACTGCAACAGTGAAGACACTCGAGCATCTACATTTATGGTAAGTGTACACAACTGTACTATGTTCATCGTGTTTCATTGCTGCAGTCATGACTGTAGGGTTGAATCCCAAAGCAGAATAAAAGGGAGGTGGTCATAAAGTAGAGGGGGCAGCTAAAAGGCCCTGCAAGACTGCAGAAGCAAAGCCTGCCCTAGACTTAGAGTAGAGAGACAGATTGTAGTGCTTGGAAAATGTATGCACTGAACTCCAAGTTGCAGCTTCCAAAATGTCTTTGGTAGGAACTCCCCTGAGGAAGGCAGCTGAAGTGGCAGCAGCTCTGGTAGAGTGAGTCCTTATACTCCCTGGGATTTGCTTTCTGTGGTGTGAATAGCAAAATCTGATTCCATGAGCAATGCATTTAGAAATAGTCTGTTTTGAAATGGCTTTACCTTGGGAACTTGAAGCAAAAGAAACAAACAATTGCTCTGATTTCCTGATGTCCTTGGTTCTGTCCAGGTAAAAACGTAGTTGTCTGTGTACATCCAAGGAATGCAAGATCCTTTCCCCTTTATTTTGAGGAGTGGGGAAAAAAGTTGGGCAAGTGAATAGTTTGATTTAAATCCACTTTGGAAACCACCTTAGGCATGAAGGTAGGATTAGTCCTTAAAGACACCCTGTCTTGATGAAAAATAATATAAGGTTCCACAGCCATAAGAGCTTGCAACTCTGAGACTCTCCTGGCAGAGGTCAGAGCTAACAGGATGGCTGTCTTCCAAGATAAAAACTTGATGTCAGATGTGGCAGCAGGCTCAAATGGAGGTAAGGTGAGCTTTTCCAAAACATAGTTGAGATCCCAAGCAGGAATGGGTGGAGATCTAGGGGGCCTTAAGTTCTTAGCTCCTCTGAGAAACTGTCTCATGAGCTGGTGGGAAATGATTGGAGGGTCTGTATTAAAATGAGCAGAAATAGCAGAGGCATGTATTTTTATGGAAGAGAAAGAGAGACCCTTATGCAAGAGGTCTGTCAGGTAATGTAAAATCAGAGGAATGTCAGGAATAAGAGGATCTGAATCATGAGCCTGCATCCAAGAGCAAAATCTTTTCCATTTTCCTGCATAAGATTTTCTAGTGCTAGGACGTTTGGCTTCTAAAATGATATCCATAACCTGCTTGGGTAGGAGAGAATGAATCACAGACCCTGGATTAACCATGCTGCCAGGCTGACAGTTTTGACATGGGAGTGCACAACCTGACCCCTGGTGTTGGGACAGAAGGTTCAGAGTCTGTGGTAAAACCCAAGGGGGCTCCAGACAAAGGTTTTTCAGAGTTGGGTACCAAAACTGTCGAGGCCAATTTGGGGCCAGCAAGATTATCATCTTGGGTTGTCCTGTTTGATCTTTAATAACACCAGTGGAAGAATAGGTAGAGGCGGGAAGGCATACCCAGAGAGGTTTCTTCAACTGAATGACAGTGCATCCACTTTCCAAGCTAGTTTGTGGAATGTCCTGGTGCAAAAAATCTGTAGTTGATGATTGAGGTGGGATGCAAAGAGGTCTATGTGAGGACATCCCCAGACTGCTGTAATCATCTTGAATATTTCGGTGTCCAGCCTCCATTCATGTGGGTCCAACAGGTTTCTGCTCAGACTGTCTGCCAGGAAGTTTTGCTTCCCTGGTAGAAACTGAGCTTGAAGGTCCAGTTTGCATGCTAGAGCTGTGTTCCATAGATTCATGGCTAGTCTGCAAAGGGGATAGGAATGAGATCCCCCTTGCTTGTTTATGTACCACACAACTGTGGTGTTGTCTGTTCGTATCAGTAGTTGTCCTGGATGTAGAAGATTCTTGAAGGCCAATAGAGCCTTCTGAACGGCTAACATTTCCTTTAAATTGATATGCAGGAGCTTCTGATCCTTTGTCCAAAGGCCCTGCAGACAGTTGCCCTGAGAATGGGCTCCCCATGCATAATCTGAGGCGTCCGTGGTTAGTATCCGAGTGGCTGGAGGCAAATTGAAGGGTTTTCCTTTGTTTAGAATACATGCCTTGGACCACCAAAGGAATTCCTTTTGAAGACAAGGCAGGACGGTATTCTGTATGTCTAAACTGTGGCAATGCTGAGACCATACACTTTTTAGGTACCACTGTATTTTCCTCATATGTAGTCTTGCATATGGTATGAGAAGGATGCAGGAGGCCATGTAACCCAAAGCCTGCAGGAATTTCCTTGCAGATAGCTGAGTTAGTGTTGCCAAGGTTTGGAAAGTTGAAGCCAGCTGTAATTGTTTTTCGTATGTCAGAAATGCCATCTGGGTTGTTGTGTTGAGAAGAGCACCCAGAAAAGTCATCCGTTGTGAGTGTCAAATTTGACTTTTTTATGTTTACAGTGAATCCCAAGAACATGAGAAGATTCTGAACAAATTCTTGATGCTGGAGTAAGACATCCTTGCTGTCTGCCTGAATAAGACAGTCGTCCAGATAAGGGTAAATTTGAATTCCCTTGAGTCTGTAATAAGCTATTACTGGAGCCAGGCATTTGGTGAAGACCCTGGGTGCAGTAGACAATCCAAAGAGCAGCGCAGAGAATTGATCGTGCCTCGATCCGACCTTGAACCTGAGGTATTTTCTGCATTCCTGCCTGATGGGAATGTGTAAATATGCCTCCTTTAAATCCAAAGTTACCATCCATGCATTTTTGGTCAGCACTGGAAGAAGCTGCTGTAGAGTAAGCATCTTGAATTTTGGTATCTCGAGAAAAGTGTTCAGGACTGACAGATCCAGAATGGGTCTCCATGAATTTTGCTTTCTGGAAACTAGAAAGAGCCTTGAGTAAAAACCTTGTCCCATCTCTGAAAGTGGAACTAGTTCTATGGCTTTCATAGCCAAGAGAGCTTCCACCTGGTTTAAGGTCTCTAACCATTGATGTTTTGGAAGATCCGGCCATCCGCTTGGTCTTGGTAGGGTATGAAAATGGAATTTGTAACCTCTTGAAACCACATCCAGAACCCACTTGTCTTGGGTTATATGAGCCAACTTAGGTGAAAAAGAGAAAGTTTTCCTCCGAGAGGGGCTTCCAGGCAAGAAGTTCCTGCAGCCCAACAGAGGGAGTCATTGAGTCTGTTTTCTATGAGCTTGCGACCTGTCCTCTCCTCCCCTAGGGGTGGAAGCAGTCCACTGTCTTGGTCTATAAGAGGTTTGCGTTTGAGGCCTTCCTCGGGAGCGTCTGTACCTACCCCTCTGAGGCCTGTTAGAATTGGGAAAGGACTAGTTTTTAGTAGGCCAATTCCTACTAAATCTGAGTGGCTGTACTTGTAAGAAATCTTTAACCATTTGCATGGATTTTGCCTTGTCCTCCATCTTCTTTATCACCTCTTCAGCTTTAGATCCAAACAAAACATTATGCTAAACAGGAGCATCCAATAATTTAGCTTTTACTTGATCTGGCAAGTTTTGTTCCTTTAACCACGCATGCCTTCTAATGACTGTGCCAGAGGCAGCAGCCCTACAAGAAGCCTCCAAGGCATCAAATCCACAGTGTAAACCATGCTTCCCACCTTGTTCAGTGGCATGCAGTAAGTCATGTAATTCCTTATCTGCACAGGCGGAAATGGAAGTTAACTTTTGTTTTAAAACAGACAGAAGAAATTGCTGGTATTTCAGCATATGAAACTGACAGTTTAAAGTCCTAATAGATAAAGTAGCAGAAGTGTACACTTTTTTGCCCCATCTTTCTAAAGATCTGGAATCCTTCTCAGTGGGAATGGGGGTTTTTAGCAGAAGCGGCCTTAACCCCCTTAGGACCCTGAGAAATTGTTTCAGGATCAGCAGTAGGATTCTTGTATAAAAACTGGTGGGAATCAGGAACCCTATATCCGTCTGGCTTAACAGGAGCTGGAGGAAAAGAGTCAGGAGTTAAGTTGTCCTCCGAAAAAAGCATCATCCACAATATCCAAAATAGGAGGAATAGCCAGGGGTCTATGTTGGGGAAGAAGAAGAAAATCCCCAAGTCTTTTCTTAGATTCTGAGTACTCCTGTCCTTCCCAGTGAAAATGTTCCCTCATTTCATGCAAAGTTTCCCCAAAAGAGAAATCCTCAGGGGGAGAAGCTGAAGGAATGGATTCCTCAGCATCAGAATCCTCATAAGGAGGGAAAGAATATTCCTGGTCAGAAGAAGAAACTGAAGAAACAGAAGCCTGATCAGAGGAGTCACAATACACTTCCTGCCTTGGCCTTTTATCTGGAGGGGGATGTGAACCCCCTAATATAGTAAGTAAGTCTTCAGCCATCTTGGGTAACTGCTTCTGAGACTTGGGTGCCGGATCAGAAGAGGCCTGGGCTGCAGTCTTTGATTTGGAAGGAGTCTTTGCCTTTGTCTTTGCCTTTATTAGAAGCTGAGTAGGCCTGAAAACCCCTTCGGAAGCCGGTACCTGCACAGCGGCTCCGGACCCATCCGAAGGAGCATTGTCCGAAGGTCCTGCAACAGAAATATTCAAAGGCCTAGTTGGCTCCTCGTGAGAGTCCGTTTCGACCATCGGTTCCGAAATGGCCGACGACAGGGGCTGCAAAAGTGCCTCACTGATGATGGCCGAACCTGAAGCTGGCTCTGCTTGTACGATATCGTCTAATTTGGACCTCGGAGGCCTGTCTTTATCCTTGCGTCATTTGTGAACTCCGGTAGCCGGAACCATATCAGACGACATTTTGTAATTAAAACGCCTACCGAAGTAATGAAATGCAAAATCGTACCTTCGTTTAATTGTACGTCGATTGAATCTAGCATAAAACCGACAACTAGCTACGTCGTGGTCAGAGCCTAAGCAAGGAATACAGTACGAATGAAAATCCTTATGAGGTATTTGCTTCCCATATGAAATACAATTATTAACTTTTTCTGACATCGGACTGGAGCAAGAAAAAAGTTTCTCCAACGGGGTACTTAGCTTTGAGTAGGAGAAAAAAGTCTTCGGACTGAAGTACGTTTAGAAAAAATTGTCAGGAGTCAGCCGACCGGCACTTGCGAACTGCTATCACCGCACGTCAAGAAAGACTGGGGAACATGGCGTCGTCTGCCAACTTTGTACTCCTGGTGCTCTGACGTCAGGGAGCATGGCTGAGCAGCCGACGCCAGACCCAGACTTTGGGATTCTGGCCGACCAAGGACTACCTGCCGGCAGGGGAGAACCCTACAGTCATGACTGCAACAGTGAAACACGATGAACATCTACACATGTGGCGAATACAAACAGTACTACACAGCGGGCTGGAGTATGGCCAGCCCACAGGATTCACTGGTGTGGATCACAGCCCTGCTATGAATGTCACACAATGTGATGTGCTATCTTGACATGTCCATGAAATCTAGTGGCCTGGCTGCAACACTGCCTACCTAACCTGAAAACATATCCCAAATACCACCCTTTATCTGCATAACCCTGTCGTCAGTGGAGCATACATGTCATATGGGAAAACACAGACCTGTGAAATAGATGCGCGTCACAATAATTTGGCCAACACATGTATACACATGGCCATGAAGGATGGTCAGAGACACACAGTAGACGTGATGTGCTTGTGTGTACATCCTGTCATACAATGGCTACACATGTAGCAGCTCATTGGCCATTTTGGTCTTATTTCTATCCTTTTGATCTCCCTGGTATAAAAACCGCTTAGCGCGGGTTTGCACACCGCGCAGTGCTGTTTAACTGCGGTTAAACTATTCCAGGCTCCACGAAGTCTGCACTTCAATTTTTCCCTTGAAACTTGATACACTTCAACCCAGCACTAGAAATAAGACAATCTAAGACCGGCACTTACTAAAACTCACTAAAATTAGCACTAGCTTACAGCTGGCACTTCAGCGTTATACTCAAAAAGTATAAGGCTCTTTACTCATCCAATCAGCAATACAGTCCAAACCATCTATTCAGGCATGTTCAAGGGACAGCTTCAGGTATCTCCGGTCCAGCTGGTGAATCAGGGCATCCTGAGGCAATGTTACAATTGCCTCATGTACACAGACAACCCCCTCCTCCTCCCAACCAACACAAACATATGTGAGAGATGCCGCTACACAGCCAAGCTGGAGGCTAAGCTCTCTCGACCCACAACTGGATCATCCAGTCACAAGGAGAAGGGCAACACTGGCACCACATTACCAGACTCACATAGACCAGCCATAGCTGCACCAGCAAACAACTCTCAGAAACACACAAAAACATACTCGGAGGCTCTAAATAAGAACCTACCTAAACAGAGACCTCCTAAGCATACACCCAAGCAACCTCTACCCCACAACAGAAACCAGGTAAGACATACGTCACAACGTCAGTGTGCCAAGCAAAAACAGCCCTTAAGGCTAAACAACACACCTAATGCACTAGTAAATCGGTGATTCTATCATCAGGCACACAGACGTCCCACTCACTAGACTGAGCAAGAAGAAGGTTACTGTAAGCTGCCTGTCGGGTGCCAGAATCCACCACATAACACATGCACTCAGGTCACTCCACAAAACTACAGATATGACTCTGTCATTGCACATGTTGGCGTAAATGACCCGAGACGTACCTCCCTGGACTACATGAAGAGAGACATTGAGGAGCTCTGACCATGTAGCCCAGGCTGGTATGACTCTGACTAGCATCCTGCCCTCACCCAAAATGATGCCAGCATACAAAGAAAAATTATCAGTTTCAACAACTGGTTAAACTACTGGTGTCATTCAAAGGGGATCCAGTACTTGTCAGCCTGGGACGACATGCTTGACCAGCCACGTTGCTTTGCCAGAGACAGGTTGCACCTGTCGCCCCTGGGCTTTCGAATACTGGCCAAGACTCTTGCCACCCCAATACTGCCTTTTTTAGGCAAGGCTCAAAAGACAAACCCGCCTCCATAAACAACAATAATAAACAAAAACTTAGGATAATGCTGCTCAACGCCAGAAGTCTAAACCTCAAAATGCACGCACTCGAGGCTCTCCTTAGTATGGAAGAAATCGATGTATGTGCAGTGACAGAAACCTGGTTCAAGGCTCCAGAGAGCACCCCAGCACTACTAGGCTATAACTCCTACCATACCTTTAGGTCCCAAAACCAGGACCGGAACACAAAAGGAGGGTGTGTGTCCATATTCATCAAGAACACCCACACCTCCAGGCTAGTAGCACAGCATGCGGAATCTGAGACCATCCTAGTGCAACTGACAGCAGGTAAATTGACTGTTTAATTTATAACTTGCTACAGATCTCCCACCTTGTCTCAGGACCCTCAAGCAGCATTCCTGAGAACATTAGAAAGTATGAAGATTCTACCCAACACCATGCTACTGGGTGACTTCAACTATCCAAACATCGACTGGGAAAACTACTCAAGCTCAAACGCCCTAGCCCAACACTTCCTTGAGTTTATAAACTCAAACGCTCTGGAACAGCTGGTCACCACTCCCACAAGAGGTGACAACATACTGGACCTGGTCATCACCAACATGGGGAACCTATGTTCCACACCTCAGGTAAACTCATCATTGGTAAGATCAGATCACAAACTAATCACACTGGACATCCACATCCCGACCCCCCCCCCAGTCAAGGAAATCAAGGTAAAAAACTTCTCTAAAGCCAACTTCACACTCCTCAAGACCAAGGTGGGAAGTTTCAAAGCTCCCAATCAAATGGAAAATGATGACCAATCGGCAGAATCCTTTACAAGCACATTCTATGAACACCTTCAAGAATGCATGGACCGAGCCATCCCAAGTAAAACCTAGACCAACTCCTCAAAAAAGAGGAAGCCAGCCAACCTTTACAGCAGAAGGAGGAAACTCCTGCAAGATAGAAAAATATCCCAAAATAATAAGGCATCTCTGATTAACATCAGTAAAAAGCTGCGCACCCTCATTAAATCATCCAAGGCCAACTTCGAAAGAAAAATAGCCGATGACTAAGGATAACCACAAGGTCTTCTTTAACTATGTCGAGAGTCTAGGCGCAAACTCTCAGATATGCTCCGAGCTAGTGCATAATGGCCATAAATACACTGAACCAACCAACATTGCCAACATCCTGGCTGGCAAGTTCAGTGCAAACTTCACCCCCCCTCCACCAAAGGGGCTAGCACCCATCCCAGTAGAATGTGGCACTCCAGAATATCTCAGACACACAAGTAAAGACAGCTCTTGCAAAGGCCAAAAACACAGCATAAATGGGACCAGATGGTATCCCAGGTTGTGTCTTGCACAAGCTTCAACATGAACTAACCCCCCATCTCAAAACACTATTCAAACAGCCTCTTTACAGGCTATGTACCCAAAGAATGGCGTACAGCAACAGTCGTACCACTCCACAAAGGTGGTGCCACAACTGACCCTGGGAACTATCGCCCTATAAACTTGACTAGCTTGGTCTGCAAAGCCATGGAATGCATTGTCATGGAGCTCATTAACAGGGACACTGGGAACCTCCAGACACTGGACCCCAACCAGTTCGGCTTTGTTAAAGGCAGATCTTGCCTCTTGAACTTGGTCGACTTCTTCGAAACAGTCACCAAGGCCATAGATAAAGGGAAGGTGGTCCACACAGCATATCTGGACATCGCCAAGCATTCGACACCATCCCACACTCAGGAAGCTTAGACAAACTCACCAGCTTGAATATCAACCCCCATGTCACGAGATGGGTTGCCAACTGGCTCTCAGACAGAACCCACACGGTACGAGTGGCAGGCGCCATGTCCGACTCTAAACCAGTCACAAGCGGAGTCCCACAGGGGTCAGTCCTGGGACCCCTCCTGTTTGGTATATATTTCTCCGAAGTACAGGCTAATGCGGAGGGACTGTGGCTAACCAAGTTCGCAGAGGACTGTAAATTGGGTGCAATAATTGACTCTCCGGCTGACACAGACATCCTGCAAAAGGGTCTCTCAGAGACAAACACCTGGTGTCAAAGTCATGGCCTCAAGCTAAAATGCCAAAAAATGCATAGTAATCCCATTTGGGAAAAACAAAGTACCTACAAACTACCACACAGATGGGAATCCACTAAGTACAGAAGAAGTAATTAGGGACCTGGGTACCCAAGTAGATAGCATGCTCTCCTTTGAGAACCACATAGCCAAAACAGTCAGGAAATCCTTCTATATGGCACACCTGATCACAAAGGGTTTCTCATCCAGATCCAAGGAGGTGATTGTGCCCCTTTACTCCTCACTCATTAAACCTGTAATAGAGTACAATGCCCCATTTGGGATGTACCTCACTAGACACCTGCAACAACTAGAAAGACCACAGAAGTACCTCACCAAGAGGATTAAGGGCCTTAAACAATTACCCTATGAAGCACGACTAAAAAAGCTCCAGCTCTTCTCAGTCACTTACCGTCTGCTCAGAGGTGACCTATGCCTGACCTATAGGGCCATGTCAAACCCTGAACTAATGGACACGCCTCACCTCAAAAAAACGAGATCCCTCAGAACCACTCGTTCTAGCGACTTGAACCTATGCACAACAATAAACAGGACATACTGGAGGGATAGATTTCTGTCCCAGCGACTCCCCTCACTCTGGAATAGAATCCCAATCCATATTTGGCAGAGCTCCTCTCTGACCCTCTTCAAGAGAAATCTTGATGAGTGGATGGGTAATCTTAAGTTTTACCCTTGGATCACTTCAGGAGCCCTGTTAGACAGAGGCCCAGGTTACTAATCTAATAGGGAGGCGAAAGCCATCACTCTGTGGCTAGGCTTACAAAAGCCCCTGGGCAGACAGCCTGGTACTTGCTTATGAACCTATGAACTATGGCCTTTGTATAATGGTCATATTGTAGATGTGGAACACTAGACATCCTACAGGCCTGTGCACATCTTGTGTAGGCGTAACATCAATCCACAA